>NW_027396848.1:0-218305 GCF_047715825.1 Aspergillus stella-maris | reverse complement strand
ACGCTAAATGCTCCACTTTGGCACAACGGACCAAAATAACGACCTCAGCCGACCTGATCTCTCACGGAGAACGGATGCTGCGTGCTCCGCGGCGTCCGCACCGACCGATACGCCTGATTATTCAGGCAGAGATGGACTTGGGGTTCCTGATGGCGGGATGTCATATGTATTGAGCGTTGATCACCTGGCACTATGTACAGTACCAGCATACCGGAGGTGTCTTTTTCAAAGATCAAAACACGGCGTTTCAGGATGAGGACCAGATGAGTTCCCGAAGATCAGGGTGAGCCGTGAGGTGTTTGTTTGTATTGGTTGACTCGTTTGTTTGCAAGACGAGATCCGCTTACGCAAGGAACTGACAGACCCGGATCTGGATCTGGATCTTTTGTCATCGTCTGACTGAAAATGAGTAAGTATGGGTAGTGAGGCTCGGCGAGGACAGCGGAATTACGTATTGGTGTCACCTAAGGAGGTTTTAGTTGGGACTGGTTGTGCAGCATTGGTAGTCCGCGTTCCCACACAGAGTAGCTTCCAACTGGAAGCCTTAGGTAGCGTCCGCCCAGAGACACCGCGGAGGGACCGCGGATGAGACTTAGCTTCTATTTTATGCTTGCCTGGGGATCGGTGATATGTAATCGTGCTCAACTGTCAACTGCTTAGCGGCATTCGGAGAAATGTACCTGTGCCGACGTCCTAAACGTGGCTACGGGTCGCGGGGGTATTAAGATGTCCCTGATGGCACTGGCAGCACAAGCTCCCATCAGGTCCATCACCGAGTACAGCCATCGGCGGGACATTACCCGACGGCATTCAGGCTAATTAGAGCTTTCTACAGCTCCAGAATTAACCGCGAGCAAAAAAAGCCACCTATGGCAGGGTAAATGGAGCTCCATGGTGCAATGCGGGTAATATGCGGGGTAGAGCCCCTCCATAGCACCACCTATATCAACTCCGCTGGGACAACACTTCAGCAACATTTTGCCAACAACTATCTACGCACGCAGACAAACAACCCCTGCAGAACAAGATAACCAGCAAAATGGGCGACCAAACCACCGCGAAATTCTCCTCCCTCGCCGCCATAATCCAGGAATTCAATGTCGACGGCCAAAACATCGTGCAGGGCTTCACCAAGCGCGAGTACTACGAAAAGTACAACGGTCCCTGGTTCGGCGCCACAATCGGTCGCGTCGCGAACCGCATCAAGGGCGGTGTCATCAACAGCCTCAATGGGCGCGAGGTTAAGCTTGAGACCAACAATGGGCCGAATGCGCTGCATGGTGGCAGTCGTGGGTTTGGACGCCTGCAATTTGAGGGGCCGACGCTGCTGAAGCGCGATGGGAAGGATGCGCTGCTTTATACTTATTTCTCGCCGGATGGAGACCAGGGGTATCCTGGGGCTGTGGAGTTGCGGGTTTATTATGTTGTTAGTGAGGCTGTTGAGGAGGGGGTTACGAGGTCGGTTCTCAGTATTGAGTATGAGGCTGAGTTGGTGGGTGGTGATGTTGAGGAGACGGTTGTTAATATTACCAACCATAGGTAAGCTACTTTCTTATCCTGCTCTCTGAGGATAATTGCTAATTGTGTATAGTTACTTCAACCTCAGTGGCTCCAAAACAGCCAGCGCCGCCGAAGGCATAACCGCAAAGCTCTCAACACGCGACTATCTCCCGCTAGAAACAGGCATTCCCCTCGGCCATATCACCCCGCACTCAGTCGACACCACACAACCCTTCGAGTTCGGCCCCAGCAGCAACGCCTTCGACGACTGTTTCGTCGTAGACAAAGACCTCTCCTCTGTCACCATCGACACACGCAACCGACCTCTCAAACAGCTCGCTGAAGTCCGACACAGCGGCACCCTAATGAACCTACAGGTGCACAGCACCGACCCAGCCTTCCAATTCTACACGGGCGCATTCATCGATGTGCAGGAGGCGGATGGGGAGAATCCTGCCCGGGGACCTTGGGCTGGCTTCTGTATCGAACCGAGTCGGTACGTGAATGCGGTTAATGAGCCTGAGTGGCGGCATACGGTTGTGCTGAAGAAGGGCGAGAAGTACGGTAGTCGCATTGTGTATAAGGCGTGGAGAGGTTAGGTGCCGTTGCCGACTTGCCGGCTACATAACTACCTAGTACAATGTGCGATGCATCAATCACAGCATTCTGTTACAAATGCATTGGATATTCAATGGCATAGAATGCCGTTCCAACTGATCTGTCTCCGGTTTATTGTCTTCATACTCCATAATCTATGCAACTGTCATCTGACTCAATCAATATTGTCAAGCGGGCCTCGCCTAAAGCACGTATTTTGTAGACTTGTAGTAATCGCTCCACTGAGAGATTTTCTAGGCATCGCACTCGCACTCGCACTTGCAGTCAATAGCAGACCCGATTCCAGAAAGATATTGTAAGCAAGACCCCACTAATTATACCACGTTTTAGTTTTGCCCGCCTCAACCTCCCCTTTCTATCGGCATCAAGAGTCCAAGACTTGTCCAATGTTCAGAATCCCAAGCACCGCTCTTAGACTCTTACGTATGTGGCACGCCGTTCCTGGCGCCAAGGCTTCTCGAAAGCATCCATCGGCGATACCCTTACGGGCCTAGACTGTCGACAGAGTAGGTAGGTAGAACGCCAGAACTTGAAAAATACGCCCCGGATCTGGGGCGCCGATTGTTTGCGCTGCGTATGGTATTTTATGGTCTTACGGGCTACGGCGATCGCTCGGGGTTCAACTTTCAAGTTCACCACACTGCAGAGCTATGCAGGCTTAACTAAGTTTGTTTGTTTCTGCTCGGATCGGAGGAGGTTGGGATCCAGGGTCTGCGCCGCGGCGGAGTTGGTAGACTCCTCGACTCCTTGGCCCCCAGGTTCTGAGTCGAGTAGGTTTGCACTTCCATGTTTTGGTGGTTGGTCCATGCTGGGGGTGTTGTCGGCAGACTTAGCCTTCAATCAGATTTGGTGGTACCTATGGTGTTCTCACTTTCAGGGACAAAGGTGAGGTCATCCTCAGTTCGACCAGCTCAGCGGACGGATGAATTCAACCTCCGCTGCGGTGTTTCGGACATTACATCTGTCCTCTTCCTTGTCCTTTCCCTGTCTTAGTTCTCCTGAGTCCTGAATCTGCTCACGACGCCGCTGACACCTTGTCGAGCTCGGCAAGACTCTATTCTATGGAGTACAACTTCTTGGCCATGCGCTCGGTAACTGAGTACAGCTTTATAATCACTTACTCAGACAGCACTACAAAAGCATCAGAACTACTACCAGTGTACCAGGCATCTACTAACCCCACGGATGCAATACTTATTTCCGGCCTTAAGTCCTTCAATCTGAATCCCAGTCCAATCCAACGATCATCCGTCGGGCTTTGTGCTTCAAACGTTGCTTTGTCTGCGACTGCGATGCATCATTCCCATCCCATCATTTCCCGCTGCCGTTATGCGGGGGTCGACTGGAATTTGGATTTGGGTTGTTGACTGGGGTATTCAAGGGGAACTAAACTCCGGCTCAACACCATTACAATCACCTGGACCAACGAACCAGCTGCAGAGGGCCGTCTTGGGCGAGGATAGTTTGATTTTGGGAGTTAGTGCTGTTTACCCCGCACTTAATCTGGGCTTGTTTTGTCGTCTGTCATTGAGGGCAACCTTGATGCGCCAGCTTAACCAAAGCGAAGGGAAGGTTTCGCGAAAGGTCAAGGTGCTATAGTTTTGGCTCTAGCGTTGACCGTAAAATGGATAGTAACAGCAATTATTACCTTACTCGAGGTGATATGGCATGATATGTCACATGCCATGCACGGCCAACTTTGTCTTTGTCTTTGTCACTTTCGACTCCGTACTCCGGATACCTCTACCTTGCACGTCGCTAATGCTCAGTCCCAGACTTACGGCGGACAGTGGGTTACACAGCAAACGAACCTCCCTCATCTCAGCCCACTGCGTTCAATAGTTCCAAAACAACGGCACCAAATACGGAGCTCCCCAAGACAACAACAAGAACCCAAGCCTTGGCCGGTCCATGGAAGAAATGATGCTGCCTGAATGCCGCGCAAGACACAACGGGGCGGTGTTTGTCATGCGCATCCAAATCCCTAGCAACAACGATAGGTCTTATACAGAGTAAACGAGTCTTGCTCAGCCATAGAGGCAGTGCTCTGGGTATACACTCATCCACACATCCGAACCACTCACTGGTGCGCAATCGCATCCGGATCCGAATCCGAGGACTTATGCATAGAAGTTATAACGGGCGCTCAAATGCCGAGGGAAAACCAAGCACTCAGCTTATCCCTGTAGTCATTCACCGTTGACCGTATTCGTACCGGGCTAGCTTCCTTGGCTGCTAGAGTTTCCTATTCGCTACCGTTGGGATTCGTTTTCATTATACCTTGACTGTTGTTTTAGCTCTGAGTTTATGTTATGGATTTTTGTATCTTATACCCGCGACTGTACCGGTCTTTTCAAATACAACCTCCAGCTCGAGCTCCAGCTTCAGCTCCTCTACCTCCCTCAATCTTCAACCCATTGATACGGGTTAAGGTCATGTGACAGCGCCAATCTCCGGGCCTACCCGAGCCCGGAATCAAAGCACCCCGCTTGAACGCGGGGACAGTCAGGAAATTCGGAACAATCTCCCACTCCATTCCAGACCTATCTCGTCTATCTTCACTTCTTCCCCTCCACTCGACTCGAACCCAATCTCCTATACACAGTACGGCAACATGGCCTCAACCCACGGCGACCTCCGGCATCTCCTGCCGACATCCTACAAAAGGCTTATCTCCGAGTGGTTGGAGGAGGACTGTCCGAGTCTCGACTATGGCGGGTTTGTCGTGGGGGAGAGTGAGGGGGAGGCGAAGCTTTTAGGGAAGAGCGCGGTACGTTTACCTCTACCTTGGAATGATGCTGGGGAAACGAATTAAGTCAGTGAGCAGAATGGCTAATGGGCTTATTCGGCTGGACAGGGTATAATCGCCGGTGTTCCCTTCTTCGATGAAGTCTTCAAGCAACTCGGGTGCACGTACGTTCCTTTCCTTTCGCTTCCTTGTCCCTTCTTCGCAATTCCGTTCCAAGCCCAATCCCGTCACACCCAACCAATAAACAATCCTAACATGAATCCCTTACCTCCAGAGTCGAATGGCACCACCCCGAAGGCGCTTCCCTCCCCGCACAAGAAAAGACACACGTCGCCACAGTCCGCGGCCCAATCCGCAAAATCCTACTCGGCGAGCGCGTCGCCCTAAACATCCTAGCAAGGTGTTCCGGCATCGCAAGCAAAACGTCTTCCCTGCTGTCCATCCTTCGCAGCCACGGGTGGCAGGGTACACTAGCCGGCACGCGCAAAACGACGCCCGGATTCCGTGTCGTTGAGAAATATGGGATACTTGTTGGAGGCGCGGACCCGCACAGGCATGATTTGAGTAGTATGACTATGCTCAAGGATAATCATGTTTGGGCTTGTGCGAATAATGCTGCTTCTTCTACGAGCACGAAGACGAACGAGGGAGGGCAAGAGGGGAATATTGCGGCTGCGATTCCGAAGGCTGTTGCTGCTGCACGGTCCGTAGGCGGATTCTCGACGAAGGTTGAGGTTGAAGTACAGAGTGTTGAGGAGGCGAATGTTGCTATTGGAGCTGGGGTGGACGTCGTCATGCTGGATAACTTTGATTCGAACGGTGTGAGAGAAGCAGCGAGGCATTTGAAGGAATCTTGGGCGGAGAAGGGTAAGCCGAGGGGGACTTTCTTGATTGAGGTTTCGGGCGGGTTGAATGAGGGCAATGCGACGGAGTATGTGTGTGAGAATGTGGATATCCTGTCGACGAGCTCAATTCATCAGGGTGTGGGCATTGTAGATTTCTCGTTGAAGGTTTCGTTGCGGTAGTGGCTAAATTTCTTTCTAGAGGAGTCATAGATAGATGTACAAGTAGTGTATTGTATCATGTTACAGATTTTCCATCGTTGAGCTTGCCCTTGATTCACGAATTTATTTTGTCAACCACCACATCAACCATTCCCTCCTTACTGCATCGGCCTCATGTTCACTCAACCAGTCAGGAAACCCAAACCCGCCACGCTCCTCAACCGCAATCCTCACCTCCTCATCATTCAAAGCCCACACGCCGCCTCCCTCATTGATCAACTTATCATCGAGCTTCAAATACTCTACGTACTTCCGCAGCTTCGGCCGATAATAGGGTCCCGCCAAGCCCTCAAAGTTAGTCGTCTTCGCCAACCCAAATAGCACACAGGCTTCCATGCAATGCGAGTCCCAATCCTTAACCGAACTAGCGTCGCGAGTCATACTCCTCAGCATCTGCATCTGATTGCGCGAGCCAAATTCAAACGTCTCCTTTTTCCCCCTGTCCGCGAACATCTCTTCGAACGACTTCATGATTGGCGCGGTCCGCTTCATTCTCGCTTCGCGGTAATCATTCAACTGCTTCGGTATCCGACACGTATAAGGCGTGATTGTATTTCCCAACCACAAAACAAGCAGCGGCGTAAACTCGCCAAAGACAACTAGTATGAGCGTAAACGGGATCATCCGCCGGACATCATGCGCAGCGCGATGAACAAGCTGGAACGTCGCGCGACTCGTCCTCGTCTTGGTTCCGCCATCTTTTAAGAAGTATTTCGGGTCCGGCGCTGTCGGTAGGTAAGAGGGTATCCCCAGCGCCCTGCGGACCTCCAGCGAGGCGCGGTAGTTGTAGTACACGTTTTTCAGGCCCGTCTTGTAGAAGGCGAGGTATGCGCGGCCCTGCGCAAGCAGCCATGTGAATAGCGAGGAGTGTTCGGAGCGCGGAGGGACATGGGCGAGTTCAGCGGGGCGGGTTGATGCGGGTGGATTCACTTCGTAGGGATAGGGGTTGCCGGGGGAGGGAGCGACGTGTTGCGGTTTCGGTGGTCGTGTGTTCTTGCCTTTGTTGCTCTTCGAGGAGTACGTGCGGAGGGTAAGCGCGGAGTTGTAGCTGTAGCTGGAGCGGGAGCGGAGGTGAGACTGTTGGAGGAGTGAGGTGACTGTGAGGTGCGGGAGTGGTAGGTGGATATTCAGGCCAGAGAGACAAGCTCTCTGGATGGTTATCGATGTCATTGGAGGTGGTATTGTTGAAAGGATTAATTGGATACGTCGTTGGTCTGAAATCGGATTCTGGGCCAGGATCATTGGTGCCTGAGGCTGCATAAAATCTATGTACTTCGTCAAGATTCTGATGTAGACAATAACAAGATTATGCACTCCAGACTTATTCGATAGCAAGTGTATAGTACATATAGAGGTAAGAGGAGGGGAAGAATAATGGCTGAAGCTATTGAATGCACAAAGTAGGCCGGACTATCCTTGCTCCTTCCTAAACAGCACAGAACTGTATACAACTGCATTATGATTGAAAGACCTCCTATACAAACATTACTCCAGCACCTGAATTTCTATTCAGCCCACCAAAAGATTGTCTAAACCAACATTGCCAGTGAACCAAACATCCCATAATGTAAGCCGCTTATAAATGGAACCCATACCATAAGCCCTAGTGACTCATTCCTTATAAAGCTAGCTTCTATGTACGGAGTTAATTTACCTCAAATTTGCATAACCACCACAACCACTGCACACAAAACCTCACCTTCAAGATGTCTCTCTCCTTGAACACCCCAACAGCCCTCCTTCTAATCGACAACCAACAAGGCTTCGCCGTCGATCCAACCAAGCCTTCCCACTGGGGCACCGCACGCTCAACCCCTTCTTTCGAAACAAACCTCAAGAACCTCATAGCCTCCTTCCGGTCTGCAAAATCTAGATATCCCGAAAGACATCTGGAAGTAATACATGTCTTCCACTCCTCACTACAGCTCGAGTCCCACTTACATTTGTCTTTCGATAACGGCCGCGGAATCCAACCAATTGAGTTTGCGAAACCTGCAAGTGATGACTCGGAGAAGGTGATTTGGAAGAGCGTGAACTCGGCGTTCATTGGGACGGAATTAGAGGGTTATCTTCTGAAGCAGGATATAAGGCAATTGATTTTAGCCGGGTTAACGACAGACCACTGCGTCTCGACGACTACAAGGATGGCGGCGAATTTGGGTGTTGTTGATCGGTTTCCTAAGGGGAAGCCGGTGCTGAACTCTGATGGGAGTCATGAAGATGTTGAGGTTGACAAGGGGAGGATTGTACTTGTTGGTGATGCGACTGCTACGTGGGCGAAGGGGGAATTCGATGCTGACACTGTGCATGCTGTTTCCCTGGCGAGTTTGGATGGGGAGTTTGCGGATGTTCTGAGCACAGAAGAAGTTGTGGGTGCTTTGGAGGGTGTATAGATCTATTCCTATCATTGTATAGCTGTATAGACATCTAGCTAAGTCTAGAAGAAACCAATCAAAGCTGCACCTTAATAGCAATACTCTCCGGCGAAATAAACCCAGTAACAAACAACCAAGCCTCCTTCACACCACCCGTAGTAGCAGGGTCAACAGGCACGAGCAGCGCCGCACTAGACGACCTAATATTCGACCCATCGTCCTCGAAAAGAACCTTGGTCTCCCACTCCTGCGAACCCGCCTTCTTGCGCACATACCAGACGATAACAGCCTCCGTTGCCTCAGGATCACTAGCCGTCTTCATCATATCAATTGCACGACGCAGTCCACCAAAGACGTACCCGCTTGCATCGTCGTCGGCGGTAGCGTAGGGGTCGGCGAAGTAAGAAGGATTATCAATGGTGGAATCGACGGCGATTTCCCCCTTGACAGATAAAGTCCGTCCATCTGCTGAAGGGACAGTCCGCTTCGTAGTACCGCCCAGCACGCTTGAAACCAGGATCTCGTCGTTCGGGCCATGGCCCAGGCCATTTGCAGCCCAGAGGTTTGGAAGCGCAACGGTGGCATTGACACCCGCGGACGCATCACCCGATACACCAGTAAGTCTATCAACCTGCACATGGATAACATTCGTCCACTTAAGCCAAGGAACCATATCCTCGACCTGACGGAGTCGTCCATGTTTATAATAGTGATCATTAGTAACATAGAAAGAATTCGGGCTCGCAGCATAAAGATCATTAGGCGTTTTCACAAGCTCATGCTGGACAGAGCGGACATGCCGAACAGAGTTGGATTTCAAGACATGGTGGAAGATTTCAACCTGGGAGCGCGCTTTGGGGATATCTGTTTCTGTCGATGGGTCTGCAGTCAAAGCCGAGACGTACTCTGGGTTCGCGAGGTGGTTGACTGCAAAGATGTAGACTGCGTCGGACTTCTCTGGGTCCGTGATCACGTCTATACCGTGTGTTACGAATGGGCCGGCGAAGTTTTCGAATTTGAGGCGGTGGGATTTGAGCGTCTACCAACCACCTTTAGCACTTCCCTTCTGATCTAAATAGAGGATTGAATTTACCTGCGGACCAATGATATGGATTGAGCCCGTTGTATCAGGGAGCTTGTCGAAGTGGCCGAGCGGAGGGAACCAGGCGAATCGAGGCAAGATCGAGTCCTCGCATGCTGCAAAGATCACATTACCAGGGGAATAGTAATGGATATCCTCGCATTGCATGGTATCCTCGATTTTGTGGATTCCTTCACCCGAGGATACAAAATCGGGACTTCGATGAACACCGAGGACTGTTAGGTGGTGGTTGATGGCATTGTAGAAGTATGGCCCAACAACTGCCAACGCAACGAGTGTTAGTGAGAATACGGAGATGGCCATGGTTGCTGTGGCCTTGAGTGAGGAAGAGAGATGAGAAAAAATTGTAGGACAACAAAGAAGACACTCATGACGACAATAATTGTGGACCGACTGAGGGGAAGCTTTACTCTGTACCTCGGGACTTTGGGGATCCACGACGATCTGGCGGGGAGCTAGTCAGAGTGGACTGAAAACTACAGAGATGAATCAGAATAGTAGAGTGCGTACGGTGGTGCAAAACAAAACATTCGCTATCCAATTTAAAAAGAGGCGAGATACAGCTAGATGAAGCGCCACATCCTTGGTCAAGCTTTGAGCTTGCAAAACATGTAGACGTTTCGTAAAAACACAAATTAATTCATCTTTCCCTATCCATTTGTCCTTGAATAATCCCAAAATCCAAAGCAGGCAGTAGTCATTTTTCGGTCATAATTTTGCTGGTTGCAATAACTAATGACGAGAAGAAGTGGCGTCCATGAACTCTTGGTCGCTAGCATCAAGGATATCATACTCCTCGTCGGTCAAGAAGCCGGCCTCGGTCTCGGTCTCATCATCCAATGTCAGGCTGGCCACATCGTCGAGAACATCACGGTCGGAAGTGTTGGCCACGGAAGGTGCAGCTGGTGGGGCAGCGACTGCTTCATGGGTGCTTGAGGCTGGTGACTCCTTGTCCAGCTTAGGGAAGACCATCTGACTTCCTGAGACCTCAGAGTTGTCAGCGGTAGCAGGCTCAAACTTCTTCTCCTCAACGGCAACTTCACTGGCGTCATCGAGATCCATCAGGTTCTCTCGGACTTGAACATCACACCAAAGCCTGTGGCCAAAGGGTGTGCCGTTCGCAAGCTTCATGCGCCAGTAGGAGATCGCAGTTCCAATGCGCTTGGGCGTCTTCAGAGTGACGGTGAACTCGGCACTTTGGCCGGCCTCCAACGGCTTAGAAAGCTTGTTGCTCTCCATGGCAGCAGTGACTTCTTCCAGGCTGCTGGGCTGGTTGGTGTCTACGTTGAACATGGAGTCGCCGCCGACGAATCGAACATTGCTTCCAGCAGGCCACGCAAGTGGACCAGGATTGTACAGTTTCCACGTCTGCTGGAAGACCTGGTTACGACGCATGACCGTGCCGTCGGCGACAGTGTCCTCAAGGAAGAATGCCTGGTAGTCCTCTTCCGAGGCTGGCTCCTCCACCTTGACTGAGACAGGGGTAGGCTGAGGCTCTTCCTTCACAACCGGTTCAGGCTTAGGAGTCTGCTCAACTGGGACTTGAGTAGAGGTAGATCTTTGAGTACGATCGCCTAGGGAGCTGGTCGACTTGTTGAAAATGTTCTCGTGGACCGTGCTCACAGAAACACTGCGAACGGGCGTCTTGAGCATGACCATAGGGTGGGTGCGGTTGTGTGTGTTGGATGGGTGGATTTCGCACTTGGCACAGAAGTCTGTATCGTGACAGACGGAGCACTTGTAGCGGACACCAGTAATGTACCCGGACCTAAGCTTCTCCTTGCACAGAGGACCATCGCAGAAGACTCCAAAATGCACCTCGTGGGACTGCAGCGGCTCGGAGATGGCTGTGTAAAGGGGTGCAAAGCGGTGTCCAGGGTGGGTTCGAGACGCCGACAGGTGGCACTCGGAGCAATAATCCCAGTCAGGGCAGGTGAGACATTTGTGGCGAACACCAGTGATGTGCTACAAAATTAGCAAGGGCATATAATATTTGACGGATAGGGACTTACGTTTTCACAACCATCACAGATGGCTGCATGGTGGTAGCCACGGCCGGGTTTGCAGCGAGATAGAACAAGGTTCTTCAAGCCAGCATCGTGCTCTCCGAGCAATACAAAAGTGTGAGAGGGGTGGTGACCATGCTTGTGACCAAGGACGCAAGTGGTACATAGGTCGAAGTTCTCGCAGTCGGCGCAAGAGACCATTTTTTCCTCATCATACTCTGCAGACAGTTGGCACTTAGAATTAAAAAGAAGATAAAAAAAATAACAAGTTGCATACCTTTGAGACAGTTGTTACAGATACGCTCCTCGGCGGCGGGCTCCTCGATTGGCTCGGGAACCCTTTCCGGCTCTGGCTTTGGCTGCGAAACCTCTTCTTGATTTTGAATCTTGTGCGACGCGAGTGTCTTGGTTGTGCTGTTGGTGATGATGCCATCCTTGACAAACCGGCGGACTAGCCAGTGGTCCTCACCAAGGCAGTTGACACCAGAGTCAATGCACTGAGGGCAGAGGTCATAGTCGCCGTCGGCACACGTATTGCAGTGGTAGTGCTCGTTGGGAATGGGGCGGCCACAGTGGTTGCAGTCAATGCAAAAGACACCAGCAACAGAAGTGTGCGAGACGATTGGGGCACTAGGGTCGTCGGAGCCTGAGACGAACTCTCTGTGGTTTGCGGGCTGCGACTCTTCCATCTCGGTAGTCGACCACTGTGGGTACTCGACGTCAGACAATATGGTCCTTTCAGCGCTCTCTGGCAGAGTTGTAGCTAATGTGGTAGCACTGGCGTTCGAATCGGCTTCCTTTGCAGGAATTGGAGAACTCAGCACTGTTTCCAGATAGCTGTATCTTGCTGGCCCCTCGAACTCTGACGATTGGGCTGCAGGCTGTTCAACAGTAGCTTTAATACGCAGCTTCAACTTGGCCTTTGCAGCACGATAAAGTTGCTTGAACACTGCTGGATTGTTGCTGTCAAGCTGAACATAGGAGCTAGCACTATCGGAATACCGCTCGAAGATGACGTTGGTATCCGCCGGGATGCCAAGCAGTTGGCGCAGCTAGTGGGCGAATAGTCAGTATTGCGTGGGAAGTATGGTGTTGGGTGATTTGTCTCCTTTTTGACAATACAGACAGGCAGCTCATAGAGTATATAAGGAGTAAGGGGAGTGCGAGACCAGAGATAAAGATGGCCGATGAAAGTACGGTGAGGAGGAACAAAGGGTCGAAAGCCCCGGCTAGAGCTCAAGTGGAGACGGAACTTACATTCTGGGGTAAAGTACGAGCTCCCAGGTCTCTCAGGGGGATCTTGAAGCGTCTGGTGTGGTCATCATAGGTAACCTTGACCGTGATCAAAGTGGCTGGTCCGACAGGAGTTGCAGCTGGAGCGGACATGATGGCGTGCCCTCGAGTGCTTGCTCGCCGGGCGGGTAGCTATGGATGCTAGCTTCAACGAGATAGAGCAGCGGAGGTGTGGAGACAAGCTCGCGAGGTGAAGAGCAAAAAGGAAAGCAAGCAGAAAGGCAACAGCGAGATAAGAGTAGATGAGAGAAGATTAAGAAGAAGATGAGGAGGCAGCAGGAGATGACGAGGATGAGGCGAGGCAGAGGAGAGGATGAGGAGGAGAGAAGCGAGAGTTGAGGCTTATAATTGGCAGATAAGAAAGATGCCTGGACGGACGGCGCTGTTGCTGGTCACCTGCTCCTGATGCTGCTTCCGGAGGCGGTGAGCCCTGCTTTCTTTCACTGTGAACTGTGAATCATGCACTTCCTGGGCCTCCAATAAGATTGACCTTCACTACGTCAATAGTGCTCGAGAACCGAAATGAACTGAACTGATTTCTGAATAATCACTATAATCACTATTACATTCCTTATTCTGCCTCGGAAAATAAGAGCCTTACCCCATAAACACAAATAGTGCATCCAGAAAAAGCAAATACGCAATGATGCAAGCGGCGGACATACGAGCAGCTATATCCGATGCGCATTCGCCTCTCCCAAGGCTGCCTCGGGCGTGGAACGTCGAGTTACGAAGCCAAAAATTGAATCAGGCTGCACAACCGGGGCAAGCTTATGGCAAAGTTGCATAACATTGTAATTTCAAAGATATCAAAACGCGCTTCATACAGACAACAAAGACTCCTAGACTAAAACAAAGAAAGAATAATCAAAGCTCGCTAGAAATGCATCAAATCCTAATCTAACGACGATCAAGTAAGACCGGATACCTAGAACAAGAATGTCCGGCAGAAGAAACCCGGAAACCAAAAACGAGCCGTGAATTTTTGTGGAAATGTGGCAGAAGCATCGAAAAACAATCAAAGAATGAAAGCGCCAAAAAGCGAGAGATCGTTGTATAAGAGCTAGTCGTCAGACGGCATCAAAAATAAGAATATGAAGGATGAAAAGCGTTCAAATGCTGCTCTTTTTCGGTTTCTCGGTTTTCCTTTTTTTTGTCCTCCCTCAAAGCTACTGTGGGGTATAATAAACGCCCTGGGGCTGAGGGTAATGATAGTACGTCGTACCAGGTGTCATCATCCCACCCATGCCGACAGCGCCACCCGCCGGGGTTCCGCCGTACGTTGCTCCTGGATACATTTGTGAGGCGTCGAGATAATAAACCGTGCCGCCTGATTCATGTGCAACCGTGCCAGCCTGTGACCCTGGATCTGCTGGCGTGTGCGTGCCCGGCACCATGTACGGAACGTTTTGACCTCCAGGGTATGGAGCGCCTGCTGCCGTCCCGATGCCGTTGTAGGGTGCATATTCTGTGCCCGAAACAGGGTAATATACAGGCCCTGGTTGATACGGACTTGGGTAGTATGACTGAGGTGGCTGGAATCCATACGATTGGAATGGCGGCGCATGAACTGCGCGTTCAGGTATCTGTGATAGAGGGGTTGCAGCTGTATGGGCTGGCGGCGGGTAGTTTGTAGAAGCATCGGGACCGTAGACAGAGCCATTGCCAGGCATGGGGACCTGATGATGGAACGGCTGTTCCGGCTGAGCCTGCGGCGGAGTGACGAAACTGGCTGGGGTTTCAATGTCAGCCAAAGAGACAGCCTTCTGCGGGCGAGGCTGGTGCATTGGAATGGGCGCAGGGCGGCTCTCACGCCAAACAGGCTGTTGAGGCTGTGGTGGGGGAGGAGGGTAGGGCCCGGCTGGGGCCATAGACCCCGGTATATTGGCTCCGGGGATCCGTGGTGGTGGCAGGCGAACAACGGGCTTTCCACTCTCGGCAGTTATCACTGTGTGCCGTGAAATGACCGATGCTGCCGGTGAGTGGTACTCGTCGTGGGAGGGAGGCTTGCCGAATGAGGACCTCCGACTCATAGCGACGCTGGGCGTATAGGTAGAGCTTGCATAGAAGCTAGGGCGACGCCCTTGGTAGAACCCTCCTCCTCCTCCTCGGCCACGCCCACGGTAAGCCTGCTGGTTGGGTCGTTGCGCTCGCGGAATGAAGACAAACGATCGCTCCGTTGCGGGGAAGATGTATCTAGCTGCCTGACCAGGAACCGAGATTCTGACAGGCTTGTCCCGACGCAAGGGAGGCCGATGTTCTGGTAGCCGGGTATAGTGCTTTTTGTCGATGGCAGGGAAGCTTATCGGTTTGCTCATGCCGGGCAGACGCACGGTAACAGGCATTTTCCCAGTAACCACGGTTGTTGAAAAAGCCCGGTTGGGGGTAGATGTATTCGGCGCGGTAGGCACCGTCGTGGGAAAGTGCCTTTGAGGGAATGTCGGGGCAGTCGTCGAGGGTATCGGTCGTCTAGGTGTAGGTCGTTCATCTCCAGCAACTGTCTCATGGAGGTCATGTGTCCACTGTCCTTCGGTGGTGACATCTTTCCTAAAAGGGAGAATTTAGAACTACCCCTAGAATGCTACTGCTGGGAAATACTTACTTTCGAACATTGCCATCCACAATAAGACCGTAGGGTCTAGACTTTGGCTTGTTGGAAGGTTTATGACCATTTGCTCCGGATTCCGACGAACGCTTGTCATGGAGGAAGAAGCTACCCCGCGTAGGTACAACAGTCGGATGTTCGCCCTTCCCTTTGCCGGACTTTTCGTTGTCAAGCCGTTTCTGTTCTGTCCTCGTCTCGCTGGGTGGTGCAGAGGGCGTTCTTCTGGGCTCTCGCCTCGTCTCGTCGAAGCGTAACTCGGCAACATCCTTCGCATCGCCCGATATCCCCAGCCCATTTATCATTGCATCCGTGTCAGATGTAGGGACCGTTAACGTGGCTTTCTTGGGAGACGCTGAATGACGGCGGCGTGGGCCTTCACGCACACGACCATTAGGTTGTTGACTGTTCGGAGTGTCGACCGGCACATTCTCGTCCTCGCTCTCATCACTCCCTTCTCCATCGGCATCATCGTCATCCTGGTAGCTGATGACTGAGCCCTCGCTCAGAGAATCGTCCTCTACCTCACCATCCACGGAGCCTTCTTCCTCGCCCTCATCTTCCCGACGTCTTCGGCGACTCGCTCCGATATTCTGTCGACGAGGGGCCATTTAGAAGCAAATGTGATATAAAAAAGCGTATATAGACGGAGTTGAAACCGAAAGGTGTGTAGGACGAAGCGTTGGAAAGGAGAATCCAGGAATGGGTGCACCGACCAGCAGCGGAGAGACAGGCGGGTTGAGGACCAGGGCGGGATGACGAACTCCAAACAAAAACGAAGGGGTAACACCAGGCCAAGAAAGGAAAGGAAGGGGCTGTATATAAACTATAAGAAGGGAAGCAAAGTGCACCCTAAAAGAAGAAGGGGGGCAAAGGAAAGAAAAGCCGAACAGACGAGCAGACAGGAAGATTTGATGGTTTGGAGCGTCGAGGCATGACATCGAAGGAGATGTGAAGCATCCCAACCCGGTTAGCGCGGCCTAAACACCTCAGCGATTCTAGAACCGTTCCGAGTCGCAGCGCTGAGAGCTAGAAACTCTGAAGATATCAACGCACCAGCAGGGACTTGCTTGCGACCATAGACAATGTATGAAAGGCTGCGCTCAGGCTGTCAACAGCATCCTTGCAACCCAGAGACCGGCGGGTATCTACATTTGTTTCCCTGGAACCGCCGGAGCTACTTGTTCCTTTTTTTCCATGCCACGACGCCCGTAATTGGGTTCTCAACAGCGATTGCGTTCCAGTCGATCCGCGCTTACTCAGTCAAGATACAATCAATATGCCTCTGCTATCTACGTAACCAAAAGTCGTACGACCGACCAGTGAAATAGCCACGGGTGTTTGATGAAGACGCTGGATAACATGTGTCTAGGAAGTCCATTTCTTGGGTATCAGTGATTTTGCGCTCTCTCGTGCCACGTCGAATTGCCGAATACAGCATGTCTCGCCCTGCAGGTTTAGATAACAAACATCCTTCTCGCATGCGCTATTTGAGACTGTTGAAACAGCCCACGGTAGGTTTTATGCAGAAATCTGACATGAAGTTGTTCAGTCGAACGTCGTCTTCTTTCCCTTGCCTTCAATAATGGCACCACTCAGCTTCTGCACGGTTGATGAGTCGTATCTGGAGTACTCCGGCTTTGCTTGTCTAAGCTTCGCAGGCTTGCTGTATTGAGGCTTTTCTTCAGGTGTAACCTCCTCGAAATCTGCGGGCTCCTCCTCGTTTCCTGCTTCCCTCTTCTTTCCTTCTTTACCAAACCGCTTATTGTAACGAGTCGTTGCATCTTCGGCGAATTCGATTCTCATGCGGCGACCGTAAATTTGGTTGACCCAAATCTTTCTCCGTTGCGGCTTGAGAGGCTTCTTCTGCTTTCCTGACTCTGACTCTGATTCCTCCTCCTCTTCGGGCTCTTCCGTAACAATCTTGAAACCTTTCACTGCGATCCCGGCGGCTTCAAGATCTTCAAATTCAACCCAAGCATAGCCCTTGCATTTCCCGGAATCTTCAAAGGTAGCCAAGTGTACATTTGCAACGGTTCCACATTTCGAAAAGTGCTCTTCAAGAAGCTCTTTTGTTGCGTCGAAGCTGAGGTTACCGACGAAGACACGCTTAGACGGCGGCCGGCCTGATGCCGCCGCAGCGGTAGAATCCTGTCCTGCTTCTTTTGATTTTTCTGGTCGGCCCTGGAAGCTCGTGGCATCCTTGATCAAGACACGGCGCCCAGCTACCAATTGCTCGCTCAGTTCCAGTGCTTCTTTGAGAGCCTTTGGTGTGGAGAAGTCGACGTAGGCAAATCCCTTATTTTGAGCCCTTGAATTCTTGTCGGACGGTTTAGGGAGGTTGATTCGGGTAATGGTAGCATCTGTAAACGAGCAATTGGTGGTGAAGAACCGACGCAGGTCATCTTTCGTAACGGAGAACGCCAAGTTTCCAATCCAGATACCGTATTGTGAGCGCTTCTGGGTAGCGGACTCTGCGTTGTTTTCGGGATTGATGTTGGCGGCAGGTTTCGACTCATCAGTGTCCTTTGCATCGGCATCGCCAGCCTTCTTCTTAGCCTTTCGCAAAGCCTTCTTCGAGGGAGGTTCAGGCGCAGAGACATCGATCTCGATCTCTGGGCCGTCAAGCAGCTTGCGCTTCTTCTGGTTTCCTCCGATAGCCGCCATTGTCACTGGCTCAAATGGAAGAAGTGATAAAAATATAGAAAAGCGATTTGTAGTCGAAAAAGTTACCGAGTTCTGGACGACATTTTTTTCTTATATTGACGGCAGAATCACTCCGCCTCTCCTTTGAGCTTCGCGCCGTCTCGCGACCGCGGCCCAGATTCGATCATCTTCCTGCTGCACCATCAACATCAGGTCAATTCAGATTTGAACCACCCATATCTCTGATTTAGAGAGCGACGTGCTTGCAAGGCGCTTTCCAGCCTTCATCTACCGCCATGTCTCTGGACCGCGATGAGACGCGGTCTCTGGCCGAAAGCCTGCCGGACGCTGACGCCCCTACCAAGCAGTCCTACCGGTCATTCAAGTCAGTACAGATGAGGCTTCCAGCTTCCATAAAAGCTGACCAAGATTTATGACCACAGGAAGAAGTTCGCCAAACTCAAGATTCAGTTTGAGCTTCGAATGAAGGAGAGTGAGGCTCTAATTCGCGAGCAACTGCGCATCGAGGATCTGTCAAAGAGAATCCAGGAGCAAAACGAGTTCGTCTCTTGACCTTGGTTTATTTCTCTATCCATCATTGACCTCAATCTAGTCAACTCTTGGAGGTCCTCCTAGAGTTCAATGACTCGGTACATATCGCTCCCAGGCTCCGATACGACCTAGTCCTCCCCGTGGATGAAGATACTCAACCAACCTCGGAAGGACAGCCGTCTTACGATGACCCTACATCAGCCACTTCGCTTTTGAGGAACGCAAAGGACAATCTGGCCAACGGAAATATAACGGCCGAGTCATACGAAAAAGTCGAGGAAGGAGTCAAGCGCGGCAGCGCGTTTGCACCTCTATCGCGATACTCCGATTTGATGCGGGTGCCTCACTCTGGCCCTGCCCCTGAGGATCAAGAACCTTCGAATCCCCAGGACGGGCTCAGCAGTAACAATCTTGGTTTCTTGACCCCAGAACACGAAACGGAATATTATTTGGCCACGGACGCTAGGCTAGGGGACATGTCGGCCGCCGTTCAATTGACCCGCGTGCCTGAAAAGCCGTCATTACTTGAACGAGAACGAGAACATGCTCTACGAAGCCCCGTCTCGGTTCACCATTGGTTGCGCAAGAATCACCCGAATGTCTTCTTGCAGGACAACGAGAACGCATCCGAGAAATCAGCATCACGGCCGTCTAACTTGCGCACATCTAAGCGGGCACCAGCGGCATCTCGCAAGGATGAGGACACTCACGACGAGGACAGCGTGATGATGGAATCTGGGCCCGCATCTGGTGCCTCCAAAGCCAAACGGAAGCGCGACGAAGAGACTACTCCTCGGGGTAAAGCCGGCGGCGGTCGCTCGAGTCGCAAGAAGAAGGATGACAGTGGCTCGACCTCCAAGCGCCCGAGCAAGCGCTCCTCTGGCGTGGGCGCGTGATTTACGCCCAATATCATTATTCCAACGTGTATTTTTATCGCATTTTATCCTTTGATCATCCTCCCCGAGCATCGTCATTATTGATTCATGTAGATTCTTTGCTTTCTGCTTCCTTCTGAACCATGAATATGAATACATTTCTGGCATCTGGCTTGAGTTTCGCGTCATTTGCCATTCTTCTATATGACTTCTCCATGTTTCATTCCTCCGCCCAAAACATCATAGAGAGACCAGCGCACTCGATCCTCGCAGAAGAGTAAAAATCAGCATCGACGGGAGAGAATCACTAACGAGACTAATAGCTACTATCTCTACATTGTACCTATAGATCATGACAACATAATCAAGCACTGAAAATGATGTTGCCCTGGGCCAGCTTTTGTGCCGAAGGCGGTAAGTTTGTCCTGTTTGTCTGGAAGCCAAAAGCCTTTCTAGAGCTTCAAACCGCCGACGCAACAACCTTTTTGCATTAAAAAGCTCGGCAAATCGACTTGCACGCAGCTTATTCTACAGATATACTCTGCCTATAATAATGGCGATCACGATTCTGCCGCCAGTGGCGGACGATGTCGACCCGACATACCCGAACTCCGATTTTGACGAGATGTCCGTCGACTCCGACGGCGGCGTTGAGCTCACACCCGGGAAGCCATCAAGACCGACGAAGCGGCCTCGCTTAATAGAAGGGACAGATATTGGGACGGGGATAATCACACCTGGAGAAGTTGTCACAGATGATCCGCAATGGATGAGGTTCGCCTATACTAATCCTCTTAACTTTCTCTTTCTTGTCTGCGGGCTAACACCGTTTTTTCTTATAGAGGACATGGAACATACATAAACCCGCTTTCAACATCCATCATCGCTACAGTCGCCGGTACCGTTCAGAAAACAAACAAACTTCTCTCCGTTCAGCCCCTTCGAGCCCGTTACACGCCTGAAATTGGCGATCTGGTCGTCGGGCGCATAGTCGAGGTCCAGTCTAGACGGTGGAAGGTCGATGTCGCAGCTCCTTTACTTGCGTCGCTACCACTTTCTGCAATCAACTTACCTGGTGGTATCTTGCGCCGGCGAACGAGTGCAGACGAACTGCAGATTCGAACATTCTTTAGTGAGGGCGATTTGCTTGTTGCGGAGGTACAGACGGTGCACCAGGACGGTGCGGCCTCGCTTCACACTCGATCGCTTAAGTATGGAAAGCTTCGCAATGGAGTTTTCCTAGCTGTGGCTGGGGCAGGCGGCAGCGGGGCGTCTAGCTCGTCGACAAAGGGAGGGCTTGGGTCTGGATCAGCTACAGGTGTGGTTCGGTCGCGCAGACAAATGTTTACGATCCCGACTGCCAATGGTGGCGGCGATGTAGATATTGTGTTGGGTGTCAATGGGTATATCTGGATATCAAAACATGCAGAGGGTACAGAGGCTGCGTCGTCAACCACAGAGAGCGTATCGATTACACGAATGGAGGAGATGGTTTCGAACTCGGTCTACTCAAGCCAGAACGATGAGATCTCACCTGCTACCAGACGGGAGATTTCACGTCTGTCTCAGTGCATTAGGGTACTTGTTCAAGGCGGCCTTCGTGTAGATGAAGAGACCGTGATGGCGGCATACGATGCTAGTTTGCAAGTTGATCTAGAGCAAGGCGATGAGGACATTGACGAAGATGGACGGCAACAAGAGGGACGGGAATACCTGGAAGGGGTTCAAGCAAAGAGGATCATACAATTAGCAACAGCACGGCAGTAAGCTGAATGTCAAAAACATGATACCCTTGACTTATAGTCAATCTTGCGATGATGAATAATTTCTTGAAGCTCATTTGGGCGGCGATAAGGACCCCGCATCACGTGGAGATAACCACCGCCATGATTGGTGCCTGAGGGTCGCACTATCCTATGCATTCATGCAGGTTTTTGAGATTTTCAAGGCATGAGAAAGTGCATCCTAGTAAAAAAGTAGTCCAGTCTAGTATCAGTTACCTGATAATACTGTCAAGGTCATAGCGAATACTAAAGACGACTGCGGCAGGTGCACATCGCATAAAGAAGATTTACGGCATCGACGTCATCGTTAGGACAGGGCTATTAATATTATTTGGACAAGGTTTCCGACCCTTCTTCCACACTGCATTTGAGTCAGTCTTCTGATTCAATCATCCCTCTTCTTTTTCTTCCTCTCAACTTCTTCGTCCTTCCATTTCTCTACCTTTCCTTCCAACCCCTTCGTGGAAAGACGCCGCTGCTGCTGCTGAGATAACATATCAGTCTCACCTCTCAGATCTATCATGTCATTCGTCTCTCAAACATCCACTCATTTTTCCACACACTCGATACCGTACGAATAGTTGGGCCCGATAGCTGCCTATTCACCTACACCTCGACCACCCACTTCTGCCTGAACCGCGCCATTCCGCGGAGAGCAACAGGCACAGCTTTTTATACAATTACTGTCTGTATAGAAATCTATACCTAGACTAGACACCAGCCAATATGCCGGACCTTCGTCGCCAAGTTTTGGAGAGCGGCAAGACTATCTCTCGCAAGGCTGCCTCGAGGGAGTCAGGCTCAGGCCGGACCTCGCGCAACAACTCGGCTCAGAACTCGCCCAAGTCGTCGCGAAATGCGAGCAGACAGGCTTCAGATGATGAGGACGCTGGTAATCTCAGTGACGATACTGCCATCAGGTTAGTTCTCCTCATATTGACTTATTTCTCACGGAAGATACTGACACACCACTAGTCTAGGCTCCTTTGACGACCTCGAAAATGCCGATGTTGAGGATGAAAATACAGACTGGGCTGGCGAACTCTCGCAGGTCATCGAAGAGATTTTGGATCGCAAACGCAGTAGCGTACAGGGCCGTGAAGAATCATACGCTGCATTTTGTCGCCTCTCAAAGTTCCACAATGTAGTGGACTACATTAGACGCCGCGTCCCTGACCTTCTAGCTGCCTTTGGGCGAAGTGTCAAATTGGAGACTAGTGTTCGTGAGACTACACTTGCGCTGCGCGCTCTGGAGCTGCTTGCAATCACTGCTGGAGACTACACCATCTTTGAGAACGCGGAGCCTTTACTCACCCGTTCCATTCGCGACTCAACCTCCGTCACAATCAAGGCCGCAGCAATTCACTGTCTAGGGACATGCACCATGTTTGGAGGCGCAGGAGATGACGGCATCCAAGATCAAATGACATTTCTCCTAGACATCGTCGCCTCGGACGGTCAGTCCATCGACGCCCAAGACGACTTTACCTGCGTCAGAGCAGCCCTGCAAGAATGGGGCTTCATGGCCACCGAAATTGAAGACCTCGAGAGCGAAAGCGAAGACTCCATTCAAATTTTCATGGATCAACTCACAAGTAACGACTCTGCCGTACAAGTTGCCGCAGGCGAGAACATCGCACTCCTCTACGAAAAGAGCTACACGCCACAAGAAGATGACGATGACGAAGACGAGGAAGACGATACCAACGGCAACGCTGACAGCGACTCCGAAGAAGAAACATTCAGCACAGGGCCAAAGCTCATAAAGCGCTACAACGCCTACCACAACACTCCCGAACTCGAGCGCCAACTCCAATCCCTCGCAACTGTACATACAAAACGCATCAGCAAACGCGACAAGAAGAGTCTACATACAAATTTCGCATCCATTCGCACAACTGTCGCGAACCCGCGCCGCGGACCAATGTACAACACCGCCATCGACCAAGATACAAATAAGCACTACGGCAGCAAATTGACCGTCAAGATCGGCCGTCAAGGCGTCATGCACATTGATCGCTGGTGGAAATGGATCCGTCTCAACTCGTTGCGCCGTGTCCTGCAGGGTGGATTCGCAGTACATTACTTCCAGGGCAATAAGGCCGTCCTGGATAGTCTGCCTGTTGTCATGGTGCGCATGCAGACGGGTGATCGCAATGCGCCGAAGAAGGCAGCGAAGATGAGGAGGGATCGGAGGTGGGCTATGCAGGAACACTCTGATGAGGACTAGGCCTCCATTTTTTGTCTTTTCTTTGCTTCGAACTTCTCTTCGTTAGGATATAATACCTTGCTTGCTTCTGCTAGTTCTACATCCATTAGAACCCCGGGCTAGAGTTGGTTGTCTGGTCTGGACCATACATAGCACCTGCTTACTTTCTGCAACATAATTACCTTCTGAGCATTTTGCTTTTCTTCGCCATTCTATGTTGACAGTGATATCTTGGATGCATAAATTTACTACCTAGTTTTGTTTAAATTATCATGGTGGCATTACGTCCCTATCTATGTAAATATGTATTTTTTGTCCACAGAGCAAGTATATCAGACTATCGCTGGTACAGCTATATATTTCTAGCACCACGACGAAAAAACCGGAGATCTCATAAATCGGATAGCTGGTTTGCGTGCTTAATAGAATCATTTATCGTCTTTCCTAGCCTATATAAGTAGCAACAACATCGTATCGTTACGTATATCCGTCACCTCTATAACCGTCTTCCTGTACCACTCTCCCATGAGCCATTTCCCACTCTTCTCTTCAACTTGATCCCCAACACCTCATCTACAACGTCAATCTAGACTCTAGACTTCCACTCTCACTTGAGAAAGACTAAGTCTCAAAAACATCCTTCAACCCCGTCCACCCCTTACTCCTCTCATCCCAATACCCGTCCTTACCCCCCTTCAACCGCCAAACATTCTCGCCGTCAGGACCCTCCTCAACAACAGAGAACCATCTCGGCTCCCAGCTCTGCCCTGCATCTTCCATGTCCCTTCGTCTTGCGCGCTGCGCCTCCTCAAGCCTAACTTTAACTTCCTCAGCCTGATCGACGTCTCCGTCTTCCAGCGCGCGCTGGTCAGGTCGAAGTCGCGAGTCTGTAACAGGGATTTTCTTATTTTCAATGGATGTTATTTCATTAAGTGAGGCAGCGAATATAGTGAGGCCGTAGTGCTTTGGCGCGTTGGAGACGAGCGGGCCGGCTGTCCAGATCTTGGTGTTATTGGGTGTTAGTGTGAGTTGGGAAGTCCAATTTCCGGAGAGACCGAGGGACGTTTCGCGGCCGGAGGCGTCGAGGAGTTTAGTGGTTACTTCTTCCGAGCGGCCCGAGAACATCCCTCCTGCTTTGAATGTTGAGATTGAGCGGGATCCGGTCGTTTCGTTGAGAACTGTCATTTCGCCGACTGGCTCGACGTATTTTTCGCCTGCGATGATGTTGCGGAGGAACGAGGTTGCGGGGGACCAGGAGAAGTGCTCATTTGTCGAGTGTAGTGTTATTCGCAGTTTGCCCTCCGTGACAATTTCAGCGGACTTGCCCCAGAATTTTTGGGATGGGCGGGGCGATTGCGTGAGACTCCAGTCTTTGCTATCTGCTTGGTAGGCGAGTTGCACAGGGCGATGCGAGACCTTTTCGGACACGAAGCGGAATCCTAAATCTTCACGGACGAGCTCAAAGGTTTCACCAAGCATGGGGTTGAATGGTTTGCGGATGGCGCGCTCGCGAACGCGGCTGCTTGACAAGGAAGAGAGGGCAAAGGCCGTTATATATAGGAGGCGTTCATTGGCGTCGCTGACTTGGGCGGCCTTGTCCAGCAACGTAGAGTACTCCATTACTTCTGCTGCGCGTTGGAGCATCGAAAGAGGCTCATTGGAGGATACGGGCATGGAGATCTGCGAAAGATCTTTGCCGACGTTCTTGCGAAGGAAGCCGATCAAGCTGGGCGGCATCACTGTTGGCGCGGTGATGTTGTCTCGGCGCGACACTTTGTCGAGCGGCAGCGGAGTAAGGGTTTTCGGCTTCGCTGGGAATAACGGAGATGCCTGGTCATGGTCGGCACCGGTACCTGTAGGCTCTGAAGCATCGTCGTCGCTATCGGATGGCGCATCGTCGACAGTATTGTCTCGAGGGGCATCCGCTACTGAAACCTCGTCGTCACTGTCACCCTTAATGGTGAGGAGTTGAGAGTCGGCAGCATCAACAGCGTCAAAGAACTCCTCCGACCTGTCGGATTCGAAACTCTTTCGCGGCTGAACAGTAAGCTCAGGCGGGTGACGACGCTGCTGGCTCTCGGTAATTAGAATGCCGAACTCGCTAACGACACGGTCCAGATCGTGCAAAAGGGCCATGAGGCTCTCATGCGTCTCGCTAGCAGGTTCTGCGCTCGCCATTCCGAACGGCTTCTTATCGAGCGAGGTATCGCTCGGGGCGGACAGCTTGGACGACGGGTTTGAAGCCTTACGTTTCCAGAATGAGCGCCTCTCTTCCCCATTGATCCCCTCCGGATGGGGGGAGGGTGATCGCCCGGACCGTCCACGGGACGGAGGAGGCCCAGGACTCATGTACTTGGGATCCGTATCCTTGGCCAGTCGTCGGACAGTGTCACGGGAACCCGAGAGTCGGCTGACCAACTCGGCGACCTGCGACCACTCGCGCTCTTCAGCAGCATTGATCTGACGCTGGGCTGGTGACTGAAATGCTGTGCCCGGATGTAAGTGTCTCGGGGAGTGACTGCCTGATTCATCTGCATTCTTGGAAGATGATGCCTTTTCTAGCACTTCCTTCCACGATGAGAACTCAGAGTCATTGCGGGCACGGAGGTGCCAGACCTCAGTACCAGAGTCAATAGAAATCTCGCGAGACTTCTCATTGCAAGCTACTGCAGCTAGACCCAGCGGAATCGATCCACGGAGTGTAGCAGAATTAGGATCGTGAAAGTACGAAAGCGTAGAAGTCGTAAAGTCAAGAGAGAAGAACCGCCGAGCCCATCCCTGATGACGCTTACGGCGACGCTTTAGTAGAAGACCGGTGTGTATTTTCGTCGCTGCATTGCCTTCGCCCTGAATTTGGATCTGCGGCGGCATCTTGTTCATGAGGCTGTTACCCCGCCGTCTGCGCGACGATACAGAGTCGGTCTCTCCCCCAGCAGTCGAATGAGGGGTAGGAATCGACTGCGGAGGCTGAGAAGTCGGATAGGTCAGAAGAACAAGCGTCAAAGTCTTCGATATCTGCTTCGAAAACGTATTATCAAAGACCAGCGCATAGTTCCCGCCCTCGCCGGACGGCACATCGTAGGTCCCCTTAATGATCTTGTCCGCCTCACATTTACCGACCCATCGAATCTGCTTTAAGCCCATGGCCGTCAACTTGTCGGTGACCGAGGCCGCAGTATTCTGCCGCGAGCTAGAGCCGCCATTCGCGAGGTTCTCGCTCGAATCGTTACTTGGGGAATCCGAAGACAGATTGGGTGTGCTGGGAACGCCGGACTGGCCGGGATGCTTGAAAATGCCGAAATTGACAGACTTCTTGTGCGGCTGGATGCTCCAGGAGATAGTATGTTCGGATTTGACCGAGACCCAGCGGACAAAATAGGACTGCGAAAGATCAAGAGATGGTCAGCTCGTGTTTCTGTCTGTGCCTCCTGATCGCGATTGTGTCATACCTTGCTATGGACCTCTAGCTCTTCCATGGCCGCCATGGCTGCACTAGCGAGCAACAATAAAGTCGCCGAACGAAAGCAAAAAGACCGATGACGGCGGGAAGCTCTGACTCAACCGCGCGACTGACGTGAAGTGGGGGATCAGGAGGGGAAAGGGACAAAGTCGGTGCCTGGACGGGTGGAGCGGTTTCACGAGAGCATTGACAGCACGGGCCGAGTGGAGGAGATAAGTATGCAAGATCAATTGCAGGGGAGAGATCGGATGAAAGAAAGGAAGTTCAAGGACGAGAGGAAAGGGAGGGAAGAAGAAGACCTGTCATCTTGGGCATGTCATTGTCCCGTTAATGCGGAGAGCCCAGAAGTGAGCCTTGTGGGACTGGAGCCTCCGAGGCGCACCGAGGAACTTGTCATCAGGGATCACATGGCCCTACCAGGAACCGGATCACTCGGCTGCGTTGGAAATATATTAATATGACGCATTTGTATTCTTCTTAAAGTGCCCTGCATGCTCTGTATTTAATATAAAACCCCGGTCCCGGCAAAAAATGTGGAAAATATTACACAGTATAGAAGAAGTAATGCTAGAATAACAATAGAACCGACTACCCAATTCCCAATCCTCAGCGTCGTCTTGCGCTCTGTTGCATGTTGGTGAACAACAGCTTGAAGCCGTTACACAATGCCCCCATGTCAGGGTAGGGGTGGCGCTGCAGCTCGTAGCCCTGAGGAATCACCTTTACTGGCCAGCTTTGCCCTTGTGCGTGCGTACCGGCCTTGAAGCAAAGGAAGAAGTATCCCGCGTGCTTAGGATCAATACAGAATGCGTACGCCGACCGCCGGGGGTTGGCTGTTGTATAGGTGTTGAGCCATTCATCTAGAAACGTTAGTACCGAAGAAAAATAAATGTGAAGAGCAAGGGATGCGGGGACATACGAGTGGCATCTCTGCTGCCTTCTTGGTATTTCTCATGCAGCATCATCTCGTCCACCTTCTTGGCCATGGCCTTGACGTGGTTGAAGATTAGGTCGTCCAAATCACTGTACGTGAAACGTCCACCAACCTTCAACGTGCGCCCGACAGAGAACTCATTCTCCTTGTCCAACTCCAAGACGTCAATATGTTGGAAGATACCATCGGCGACCTTCCAGGTAACTGCCAGATGATCGGGACCCTTTGAAGACGGTCTGATAACAACATCGCCGCGACTCTGCGACCCGAGGAACTCTATCGCCTGCGTGGAGTTGAACGGGCGGAACAGCGGATGCTTGATGACACGCATCGTGCGCCCGCCACTCTGCGTCTTGGCTTCGAGCGCTTCTCGGTCTTGGTCTTCCTGGCGATGATCCCATTCGCCCGCATGCATCCGGTCGGCGTTGGGTCTTGAAGGCCGACTGACTTGTTCTTCGCGTAGCGATACATTGGCAGTGAAACTCTTGCGGTTCAAGAACATCACCTTGGCCGGTACCGTCTGATGGAGTGAGTATAGGGCTCGCACCGGAACATCATAACGATCAGTCATCTCTGACTCTCCGGCAAGTGCATCGACGCCGCAGTCCAGCTTGCCCTCAATATGGTCGTCACTGATGCGCTTGATCGAGATCGGAACCACCATGCCCTCTGCAAGCGTCTCCGCTGTTTCACCAGTGAGCATGGTGAAGATATCGTCTGTGCTCATGTAATCGAATTGCTTTCGCAGCTCTTCGTAAGTTTGTTGAAGTTCCGCGCGGATGGTTTCGAGCGTGGCGCGCTTGCGCTGGTTGAGGTTCTTCTCTAGTTGCTCTGCATACTCCTCAAGAATCAAGTCGTTCACACGATCTTGAGCGTCTTCGCGTAGCAGTTTGCGCACAATGGCGGCAGGGCCATTCTCTTGCGTTTCTCCCTGGATATCCTCTTCATCCAGCTCCAAAGCATCTGCTGCCATCTTACGAGCAATATCGTAGTCTTCGGGATGAACTCGAGTATTGTCGAGGGGATCCGCATCCGCGTCGGCACTTTCGAAATCGATGTAGAGGAAACTGGCAGAGTTGTTCCATACCTTGACTCCCATAGCGGGGTATTGCTTGCCCACTCCAAGCAGGTCCTGTCGGTTGCCGACTACACCACCAGACATATTCACAATCTTGAGAAGATGTGCTGCCTTACGTGGTCCCAATCCGCAGACATAAGGGAGAAGGTTGGCTGTTGCAGTATCCGAAATAGCCTCATTGATGTCAACTCCGACCAGGTTGACCATGTCGACCAACGCAGTTTCAAGCTGTTTGAGCAGAAGCTCTTGCGTCACCAGTTGCTGGCCTGGCTTGAACTGGATTGAGACGATGTCTCGGCCCAAAGAAGCGTATTCCTTCAGGGGACTTTGCAAGTACTTGGCGAGCGCAACACAGTAATGTGTGAGAGGTGCGAAGCTGGGATGATCCTTCTTCGCGCGCTCACTGTTCTGATAAAGCCGCGCAACTTCATCGTTAACAATCATCACCTCCAAACGATCACTGACCTCATCGTCACGGTCATCTGTGTAGAGCGCACCGCGCAAGTCCCTTGAATCGACAACCTCAGTCATCAACTTGTAAAGTCGTCGGGTCTCTGGTGTCATACCAGACACACCGATAACATCCGGGCGACGACGATTTACAAGCTCGACCAGAGCATCCACGTCCTTGCCATCGGCAATACCGCGATCCTTGTCACCTACAGATAAGTCGACAAACTTGCCGTTTTCAAGAACACGCCCGTCTTCCTCGATATAAGCCCAGTGAATTGGATCCCGCCCGACTGTACCGGCACCTGTCGACAAGGTCAAGACACGAGGCACTGTACCGAGAACCATTCCCTTGGGCTTGTATGGGGCTTGATCCAAGCGCTGAGAAAATGCCTCCCGGCACTCCTTAGCGACGTGATTCTCACACTCTTGACGAATGTTTTCCTTGACGCTGCGGTTGATGACGCGCTCCAACTTACCCAAAGCCAGGTCGACGACCTCCCGACGCATGCGGTTCCAGGAGTCTGCTAGTTCACTGTAGTTGTCGGATTCGATGTTGGGGTACAACCGTTTTCTGAAGCTCTCAAAGTTCTCGAAGCGCACCTTCACCTCGATGAGTCCTTCCTCTTCCGCCTTGAGCATACGGAGGAAGAGCTCCGGACTGCGAGCAATATCGCTGAGCTGTTGATCCCTGAGGTACTTGAACTCATAGTACGGGTGTTGTTCATCAATTCGCCGCAGACCCTTTTCGGTGCGGAAGCAGTCAACAGCACCATTCATGTAGTATGCTTGGCGGATGGCTTTGCGCATCTTGGGGCTCATCACAATCTCCTCTGCAAACATGGCATTGGCGGCCTTGGTAACTTGAGATGAGTTGTTGAAGTCATTGTCGACGAGTCCATCCGCCATCTCCTCGGGACGCTCAGAAGGATCTTCTGTGTATTGACGACGGCCCTCTTTCAGGACGTTTCGGGCAAACCCATCTGCTGTAATACCGAACCCGCGCACCATGGCATAGGCCTTGCTGTTGCGGACGCGGTCGAAAAAGTTCCTCGTGAGCGCCTTTCGCCTTTGAGTTTCTCCAACGTCACCGTTCGTGAGGGTTAAGTCCTTGATTTGCGAGGCGTACTCGAAGTGGATATAATCTTGAATGTCTTGCAGCTCCTCCATGGTAGTGGCTATGGGTAGCATCTCTTCGACAATTGGGTCGTTGACCGAGAAGACCGACTGGATGTTGTCATAGGTCTTTTGTATCGTGTTGCGCTTCTCGACCAAAGCCTTGAACTTCAGGTCGTGATCAAAGATATCCCACAGATCTGTCATGTTGAGTAGCTTTTCGGCTTTGATCGTATACTGAAAACCTGCATCATCTGCTGATGCCCCATCTGTAGGAACTTTGACTGTATGAATCATGTAGTCTTTGCGGTGTTGGAAGATGAACGGTACTTCCCAGTCATCAGTGACGAGGAACTCGAGCACCTTGGCAACTGAGCGCTGGAATGGCTCGCGCAGCTCTGGTTCTAGACGCTTCTTCAGAAGCATCAGGTTGGCAATCCAGGCGGCCTCTTCGCGGAACTGATCCTCGGTCAAGACGACGTTGCGGTAGGGTTTGCGAGCGATTTGATGCCGTTCTGGTTCATCGATCATCCGAATCTCGTTATCCTCCTCTGTCAGCATTTTTTCGGCGAGCTGTGAAGGCTCAAAGACATCCTTCAGGTTCAGGTGCTTTTCGATATCCTCTTCCTGTTCTTCTTCCTCTTCCTCCATAGCAAGAGCAAAGTAGTATTCTTGTCCGTCTCCGAAAGCAGCGCGCATATCGTCAAGAGCGTTCTCGTCGAGGCCAGTGGTGTCCGTGGTACCAAAACCAAGCGACTTTCTGGGACGTGCGACCTCCAAATCCTCTCGGTCCTGCTGTAGCTCATCGTCCGAGAATACATCCTCTTCGATGAAATCGTCCATCTCGTCGCCGGGGTGCCTTCGGTGGGTCATCCTGCCGTAGCCCGTTGCGGCTTCGTCTTCCTCGTCGGAGTTGAACATATCATCGATGCCTTGAGTCGCTTGCCGTGAATCGCCCTTGTGACCGCGCTTTAGACGCTTGAATTTTGACTGTTCTTGGTTAGTGATTCAGTCGAGCAGACGAGAGAGGTATATCTCAGAAGTCATACATCGGCTGCAGATGCGGATTGAGTTGGGTGAAGCTCGCCAATAAGTTCAAGATCTTCCTCATCCAGGTGCTCATCTTCACGTTCTCGCGCTTCGCGTCTTCGCTTTCGTTTCTCACGTCGGCGTTGTGCCCGATCCTCATCCTCCTCGTCCTCGTCAACGATGAATCCTTCCCGCACCTAAAAGACCTCAAATTAGTATACTTGGCAAAGCGCTAAGTGGCATAGCGTCGTAAATCCCTTCACTTACAGCGGCGACTGCGTCTTCATCATCATCCTCGTCTTCATCCTCTTCACTTGAATCGTAGTGCTTGCCACTTCTATCAACGCGCTCGCCGCCTTCACCGTAGTCATCGACAAGCTCCTCCTCATTCTCCTCATCGTCCAGGAGGGCTTCACCCTCAACAAAGTCTCTGGCGCTCATCGTTTTGTCGGACTTGCGGATGAAAGAGGGAGCTTGCGGTGATACAACGAAGGGATCGCACGAAGAGCGAAGTGAGAGGTATTTGTACCCCGAGCAGGAGCAGGCAACAGCGATCCCGTGACACCAGATTGAGGGGAAATGCGCGTAGTGAGAAATCTGGAGGATGCTCAAAGAACGACTACTGACTCCGGACTGGAAGGCTGGTTGGCCGGAGTCTTTTCTGGCTGCTGGGTGGCTCGGTATTCTCACCGCCTTCGCCGTGGCACTGGGAGCTCTGTGGCTGGTGCGCGTGCTTATCACGTGCAGCGTTCCTATCTCTATCAGAGGCTCTAGACCTCTTTGACTTCAGTCGGAAACTGGCTGTAATGATTGCCGCTAACCTGCAGTTCTTTGATAGGGTTGGGCTGCGTATGCGCCCAAATCTGACTGATAACCACCTTTGACTGCTCACCTTTGACTGAAAGAAAGATGTGTTCTTTGATCTTTTTTCGTGGTTCTAGCCAGGAACCGAATGCAGCAGTCGAATTGTCTAGCAATAGTCCTCTGTAATCTCAATTATTCTCGCTCGCTATGCCTATTCCTGCCAATTTGCCTCTATTCCAGCCAATATTTGGCCAATAAATGGGCGTAGAGCCGGTGGCACTGGCGCCTGTGTTTCCTCCATCTCCGCCCGAGCTCCACCATCCACACTCTTAGGACGTCCCAAGCCCGCCCATCCACGTCCCATCGACGCGGATATTCCTCACATCTCCCGGTCGCCGATTTCGTTTCATTTATTCCTCACTTGGAGCTGTTCTCAAGCTGTGCCGATCTCCACTTGGCCGCTCTTCAGAACAACTTTAAGAGATTATCTGACACCGGCTGTCGCAGCTGGGTCCAGGGGAGCACCCCACCTCGCTGGCTTGGTCTCGCGGCGCTTGTCTGCATCTCAGCGCCCAACGAACAATCCACCTCGCCGGTTCCTGATTTAGCTATTCCTTAGCTGACGGGCGACCGCAGCGAACTGTGCAGCTTCTTTTCCGGCGTCAGTCTTCTCGTCGAAAGTCCTGTCTTCTTCTTCGTCTTCCCACCTCAAGCCGGCCCCTCCTCCCGCAGTTGACGCTTAGCCGCCGCAGCCATGGCCGACCAATTTAAAGCACGAACTCTAAAGCGCAAAAACGTCAAGGGTCTTGCCCTGAACGCTGCTCCTAAGCCCGAGTCGAAGCCGTCCGAGGGCGATGCTCAAATCCCCGGCGCCGTCGGCAACAGCGAGAGCACCCGCACTGATACACTGGAAATTGGGTTGGAGTTCAGGTTGGATCTTCGCAGCGAGGATTTGGTCACACTCAAGGAACTGGGTGCTGGCAATGGAGGAACAGTTTCAAAGGTTATGCACGCCTCGACCAAGGTCGTCATGGCTCGTAAGGTAGGGAAATTGCCGTTCTGTGGGTCGTGGACTTTATTGACTGTGCTAGATTATCCGCGTCGACGCCAAAGAGAAAGTGAGGAAGCAGATTTTGCGAGAACTTCAAGTCGGTCACGATTGCAATTCACCGAACATTGTCACATTCTATGGAGCTTTCCAGAATGAAGCCAGAGACATTGTGCTGTGCATGGAGTACATGGACTGTGGGTATGTATTCACGCCACGAAATATTGTGCTTGGGGTATCAAGCTAACAGTTGGCCTTAGGTCGCTTGATCGCATCTCCAAAGACTTTGGACCGATCCGAGTTGATGTACTGGGTAAGATCACGGAGTCCGTTTTGGCGGGCTTGGTGTATCTTTACGAAGCCCACCGTATCATGCACCGTGATATCAAACCATCCAACGTTCTCGTAAACTCCCGCGGTAACATCAAGTTGTGCGATTTCGGTGTCGCTACAGAGACAGTCAACTCGATTGCAGACACATTCGTTGGTACCTCGACCTACATGGCTCCTGAACGTATCCAGGGCGGTGCCTATACTGTCCGCTCGGATGTTTGGAGTGTGGGTTTGACGGTCATGGAGTTGGCTGTCGGGCGTTTCCCCTTCGATGCGTCGGACTCTGCTGCCGGAGATCGTGCCAGCGCCGGGCCCATGGGTATCCTGGATCTTTTGCAGCAAATTGTTCATGAGCCTGCTCCTAAGCTCCCCAGAAGCGATGCTTTCCCACCTGTCCTACACGAGTTCGTCGCAAAGTGTCTGTTGAAAAAGTCTGAAGAGCGGCCGACACCGCTTGAGCTATATGTTCGTATCCCCGCTGTATATGGTCCTTTTTTACCTGTATTCTTACCTGCTAACGCATATCACAGGAAAAAGACGCATTCCTCCAAGCCGCCAAACGAACCCCTGTCGACCTTCAGGAATGGGCAATCAGCATGATGGAGCGTCACAACCGAAAGTCTTACCTGGCACCTCCGGCGCCCAAGTCGCTCAAGGAAAGCAAGGAGTCCTCTTCGCCCGCCAAAACACCTTCCCCTGTGCATGCTCAGCGACATACAGCCAGCAAGTCCTCGCGCTCAGGACATGGCGAGATCCCTCTCAACGTAGTCCAAGACGTACCGGCACCCCACTACCGTCAACATGTACCCACAAACTCCGGGCATTACCCCTCGCGCTCGACGCACACCCCGCCCTCACTGGAGCATCTGTCTCTTGAGTCGAAGCAGGAAGAGCACCGACAAACCCGTCGCCCCTCTCGAACCCCTGAACAGGGCTCCAGCCTGGCCCCAATGCGTCCTCCTATCGGATCTCGCTCAGCCAGCTCACATAACACGAACTCGCGTATGCCCCTGCAGAGTACGGCTTTACCTTTCCGCGCTGCTCCTTCGCCTGCCAATGGACTTCCACCTTCGAGTTCAGGGAGCTGGCAACGACGTGGCGACCACATGGCGGGTCAAGTATAAACCAGGCATGGCACACGATCATTTTCGCGTTCCGCAACAAAATAGTCGACGGGCCATTGTGTTTCTGATGATTCTTGCATCGGTTGGGCGTACTCGTTCTTTGGCCATCCCCGCTTCCTTCATCCCACCTGTAACTTTCCTTGTCTTCATTCTTTTAGTTCCTTTCTTTTCTCATAATTGTGCTGCCTGGGAAATTCTCCCATCATGATTCGAAGATCCTGAGCAATTCTCATGTTTTTCTTTTTTGTATCTCGAGGCTGGTACTCTTGCATTTGTCTTATCTGGATTGGCATCTTCAAAATCACGTTGGCCCCTCTGCGAATTTAACCAGCGAAGAAATGTACGTCATTGCAATCTACTCTCATACGCTGCGCCTGCACTGGACATGCTTATCACGTGCCATATCAAAGTGAATATCCCAGCTCTTCTCAACAGTGAACCTCGCATCCCGAACATTCCATTTTATGCCAGTCAAATATGAACCATACAGAGATGGAAAGAATTACGCTAAAGTAACGCCTAGTAGACCTTACCATCACCACTTTTGATCATGTCACTCGCCACTTCTAGATAGGTTCACTTCAGACCATTCACATTGACATTGAATATGGAAACACTGCGACCTTCCCTTCCGATAAATTACTAAAATATTTCCCTCCAATCTCCTCGCCTTCTCGCCCTTTCTGAACTCCCCAAGACTCTTTCCCTCCTCTCCAACACTCGTTTGTTCTCGAACATGATTGTCCCTAACCTTCTCAAGCACCATCTGGTGCTCACCTTGCTGTTTTCTTCCGTTTTTGCTGCAACATCCACCCAGGCCGCTGATGTTGTTAAAGATGCGCCTCCCTCTGAGACCTCTCCTACGGCCCCTACATGCCCAAAAACTGTTGAGAATTGTAATCGATGGTACACTGCCAAAAAAGATGACAACTGTGACGGAATAACGCGTTCATTCGGGATCTTCCTGGACGACTTCTACAAGTGGAATCCTTCGTTGAAGAAGAACTGTGACATCAACTTCTGGGCCGAATATGCTTACTGTGTTGCCGTTGGAAAGGCTCCCTAGCCTGCTCCTCCTTCGATCAACACGGGCCCTATCAGCACCACAAAGACAACCAAGACCACGAGCGAGAGCAGTACCAGTTCTTCTGGATCTAACACTTCCAGCTCTGGGGAGTCGATTACTATAACTTCGAGTTCTGGCAGCAGCACTCGGCCCACTGCCACCCCTTCAGGTAGCACCTTGATCGTTTCATCCAGTAGCAGCGTCCCTGTCATTCCCACCACTGGCTCGGCCACCGGCACTTACACGATCATCAACCCTATTACGTCCTTCACTCCCACTCCTCGGCCCTCGCCTACAGATGACACTTGGCCACCTACGCATACGCAACCTGGACAGCCGGACGCCTGCTACAAGTGGCATCATGTTCAGCGCGGAGACACCTGTGGCTCGATCCAAGCGCGCTATGCCGCTTGGTTGTCGCTCGAGGAGCTGTGCGTCATTATCAAGTTACTTTAATGACACGAGACAACTACTAACGGTCATGCTAGACTTGAATGGAACCCCAGCCTCGCTGCAGATTGCAATTACCCCTTCCTGGGATGGTGGGTATGCGTTGCTTCACGACGGGACCAGGTGTCCTACGACTACCCCACACAGAACTCAACACAACTCGTATTGCCGGAGCCTACAAGTTATAATGCAACAATACTTCCAACAGACTTACCCACGTTCGTCCCTTCGCCGACCCAAAGCGGACTGGCTCCTAGCTGTCAGGCATACTATCAGGCCGAAAACGTACATCCCCACCAATCACTTCAAGCCCAGTTCTATACTTAACCACGATTACTTAGAACGACAACTGCACGACAATCATCGAACAGTATTATTATCTCACCGAGGACCTCCTCCACGACTGGAACCCCGCGCTAGAAGATGATTGCTCCGGCCTCCGTGACCAATTTTACTACTGCGTCGACGCTTTCCCGCTAGACGAAGCACCTATGCCACCAACCGTGACTACCGCGCCATCCCCCATTGCCAACGGTACAGCGAAGGACTGCACTAAATGATACAAGCCAGGCGACTTTGGGACATGTCCACTTCTAGCTCTGCGATTCGGCACTTTTGATGTCAAGGACTTTATCGCTTGGAATTCAGCTGTTGGGAAGAATTGTGAGAAGATTATGGTACGTATAATTTCTTCTTCATCCACCCATCTCCCGATGCAACTTGGAATATATCTAACGTAAATATTCATAGCCGGACACATGGTACTGCGTCGGCATCAGAGACACTCCCACAACACGCACAGAACCCTTCCCGACAGTTTTACCAAAATCGCTATACCCACGCCAACCTAACATCATAAAGACATGTACATTCTTCTGGCCTGTCGAACTGTAAGCATTTACCCTCTACCCTTAGCACCCTATCTAGACTAACCATCCTTTGTCCAATTAGCGGCGAAACATGCGAAGCGCCTCCTCAAACGGAATCTCCCTCTCCCTCTTTATACTCTGGAACCCCGACATCGTCAACGAAGCAGGCGAATGCAAGAACCTGATTCCGAGTTACGAGGTTTGTGTTGAGGCGCCTGTGCCGAGCTCAAGTCCGAATCTTATCGGTTCGGGTTCGATCATACCTAGTTCGACTCCTCTGGATGCGGACTTGCCTGGTTCAACTAGTCTAATTTCGAGACCGAGCTTTGGTCATTCCCCGTCTAGGTTCACTTCGTTGCCTAGGCCGACGTTGAGGCGGACGGAAATGCCTACGGTCACGGAGACGCCTGCTCCTTCTCGTTAGGGATGATACTCTGTCATTTAAGTTGAACGGGGATGTATTCAGAGAGCGTTTTCGTCGACCATGTCCAAAAGCAGTAGTAACGATCCACGAGACTAATACTAAATTCTGCACTTGTGACGTACTAGTTAGAAGAGTCAATACTGCTGTTGATGATCATTTATTCCACTCTATTAAACCAATTATGGAAGATTGTTCTAGATATCTCCAAAGTAAACAAAACTCCCAAAGCCCAGCACACGCCCGCTCAATCCAACTGCCAAACCAAACCAAACCAAGAATACCTTCCAATGAAACTAAAGCCCCGCAATCCTCCTAAAAACCACATTCGGAATAATCCTCCCGTTCCCCTGAACCCCCTCCCCAGACAGCGGCCTCCCATCCCCCCTCGCCAAATCCGTCAAGAATTTCCCCAGGTGCTCTGTCGGGGAATCACTCTTCGTCAACACATTTCGCATCAGCGGCCCGAAAAACGCATGCATTGAGCGCGCTTTAAGACTTTGCTGTTCGGGACGCGCGAGGCGGGCTTTTAGTGTTGGCGGGTCGTTTGATGTGTCTACGTATGCGGGGCGGACGTTGAATGGTTTGAGACTCGGGGATTTCTTTTGTATTTCGAGGAGGGCGGATTCGGTTTCGCCTTTTACGCGGCCGAAGAGGGGGGTTATGAAGTTTGGTGATTGAGTTGCCTTCAATGTCTCGTATTAGATTGGTTCTTGTGGTAGGAAGTAGGGGGGATGGGACGTACACCTTCGCCAGAAACGTAAACGAAGTTAAACGAGTCTGATAGTGTGGAGAATGCCTCTGCTGCAGCGAGCGGGTAATCCTTTGTGATCTTGATGTACTCTCTGTAGTATATTGTTAGAGAGGACCCATACTATGCGTCTGGAGAAAAGAATATCTTACTCCTTCCCAACCAACGTCTGCGAAATGCCCTGCGCCCAAATGCACCCGTCGGCGCCCTTCAACTTCTCCAGTAGGTCAGGCGGGTACTCATTGAAATTCTTGTGCTGGATAACCGTGACATTCTCTTTATTTTCTGCGGCGGGAACAGGACTGCGACTGAGGATGTACAGCGCTGAGATCTCGCCTTTGGGAAGGCTAAGGATGTGGTTTAGGGCTGCGGAGCCAACGACGCCTGTTGCGCCTGTGAGGATGAGGCGCATCTTGGTCGGATTGTTATGTAGTGCTGATGTATATCAATAGTGATGAAGGTGAAGTTGAAGAATGTTCGGGCTCGGAGGGATTTATAGGTGCGCGCTCAGTGCTGATCTGTTGATCGCGGAATGCACAGTGGAACTTTATAGTCTGGAGGATCAGACCGGATTGCTGACCGGAGCTAGCAGAGTCACCAAATGTGATAAGTCCGAACGGTGGGCTTGGCATCAGCCATTCACCCTCAGCTGCCAGCCATCTTTCTTCTTGTCCACGGTAGCCCAGCTGAGGCTTGACAGTAACTCCGGACTCCGGTTGGGAGGCTTTGACAACCGGAGATCAACGGCTTTTAAGTATTCTGTCTGTCAGCCTCGTGGTTTGATGCTTGGTTTGAAGGTTCTTCCACTTTCCAACGGGATTGGCACAATCGAAGGCCCGACACCGGTTTGGCCCTGTACTGATCATCTAGATCTAAAGGAGCTAGATTAATCAGGCACCCACTATGTGACCTTTGGTGGAAACAAAGATGTTGTATTTGATTGCTGCACCCTGCAAAGCTTGGGGTTTCTGGCATTGAGGTTGAAGTTGAACCTCGCAACAACTCCCTTTTCAATAAAAGTCACCAGACACGAACCAGCACCGCGCAGACACGACTAATTCGTGCCAAGTGAGCGATTGAACTGAAATGCCCATAACGAACGGGAAGATTTATCATGTCGCCAGGCTACTGGTCCGTCGGAGGCTATATGGGGTCGAATACGAGGTGTTTTGATGAGATCCCCGGCGGCCAAGGAGGCGCGAGGCTCTCCAAGGCCTTAACGGATAAGCGCTGTTGAGGATACGAGATTATAAAGAGAATGAAGTTGGTTGAGTCCTGGGATGAATTGGACCTCAAGCCAACATCGCACCTTCCTTGTGCTCCAGCTTGCAGTCCAGTATGATGAAAATTCTTTTGATCTTCGGTCGGTTGGCGGCCTCCGCTCTTGCCCTTGAGCCGCGAATTGTGACGCACCCGCTTTTTGACATCAAACCCAAGAATAGCAGAGCGGGACGTCTCGTCGACATCAGGGCGAATGCCACTTTACACGCCGAAACAAGCTTTGACGGCCTGACTTTGCTCCCGCGGCAATCGACATGCCCTAGCGGATATTGTAAGTCACTCGAAATTTATCTGACAGATAAGGTCTAACAGGCGGTTTAGATCGGTGCTCCGAAGGTGACTGCTGCGAGAATCACCAAAACTGTACCACGGATGGCTGTTGCGACAAACCGGATATCGAGTGCGGCGCCGACGGCTGCTACAACCCCGACGAAGAAGTATGCTGTCATGCTCGCGGTACCCACTGTTCGATTGGATACGAGTGCATGCCTTCATCGGGGTGTTGCCGATCGGGCTATCAAGAATGTGGTCTTGATAGTTGTTATGACCCGGACGAAGAAGTTTGCTGCCCCGATGAAGAGGGAACCTGCGACAAAGGCTACACATGCGTACCTGACGGATGCTGCCGCGAAGGATATAAGGAATGTGGCGCAGACAAGTGCTATGACCCTGAGGATCAGATCTGCTGCCAGTCTGGGGACAGCGCGTGGTCGTGTTCGGCTGGCGAGCGATGTTGCTCAGCTTCTCAGAGCTGCTATGACCCTGATACTGAGATATGCTGCGACGTTGGGACGTGCGATGAGGCTGGAAGCTGCTGTGAGAATGAGTGCTGTGATGAGGATGAACGATGTGGTGGTGATGGGTACTGCACAGCGACGAGAACGACAACGAGATCCTCGACTTCAACAGTCACTGAAAATGACAGCGTGTCAACCGACTCTGATACTGGTCAGTCCGGCTATGATACCGAAGAAATTGTCACGACCGATTCGTCTGGCGAGGTTGCTACCATAACTATTCCGGTATTAGTAACCCCGACAGATGCCGCCGCAAAGGACCTGGTCGTCATGTGGCAGCTCAGCCTCCCATTTGCGCTAATTTGGAGGCTCATTTAATTTAGTTTATGTTCAAGGCAATCCCAGCATAACAAGAGCCCATTCAATGCACAATTACCTCCACGGACCAGCGAACTAGAGCCCCTCCCACTCATTCTTAAGAATCCCATGTCCCGGCCAACCGGGCCTCAAAGTCACACTGCTCTCTTCCCCTTCAAAAAGCTCATCCCAGCTCAGGTTCGCGATGCTCAAATTCTGAAAGTAATTATGTGCCTCTCGTCCCTCCACCCTTCCATGGTGAAACCCCCGAATCTGAGGTTCAACCACATCTTTCAGCAACGCCTGCGCTTTCTCCTTCTCCTCCTGCTCATCCGGCCTAACCCCCCTCAATCCCCAATAGTAATCAGGCATGCAAGCAATGACCGTTCCATCGATAGCTGACTGCCGGTCAACAATGAAGAAAGGGAACTCAACCCAGTCAGGACTTTCTCTATACGGCAGTGTCGAAAAATAGATATCCCAAATGGTGTCTTCGATCTTCCCGTCTTCGGGCCCTTTCGTCCACGGCGCAAAGCAGCAGACCTTTGGGATGTCCGAGTTATCCTCGAATTTCCCGGGCGTTCCGATCTCCGCTTCAAGAGCCTCGTGCTGCTCTCTGCTGAAGGAGGAAGTGGAGTAAAAGAGCGAAATCGCGTTCATATATCTGGTAATCGGTTTCCAGGGTTTCGACGTCGGATAAAATGGCTTTTCATATGGGACAAGAAGTTCAAAGTCATCCGCTACTTCTTGAATTTTCTGCTCCATTATAGTATTGGCAATACTGTGGGAGCGACGGCTGTCCGCACAGCAATTATATCGGGCGGGGAGGTAAGGCCGGTTAAGGGCGTCATTGAGCACAGTCTGAAGACTGTTTCTGGCAATGAAGAGAGGGCCATCTCTGTTTCGGTAGACTGTGATGAAGGGCTTTTCTGTGTCGAGTCCTTGGACGAGGAAGTGCATGATGTCGTTCGCGCCTTTCTGAATTGGATGAGCATACGCCTGCCATAGGCGGAGGATATCCTGGCGCGTGGGAGAGCGACCCTGGTCACATTCAACAAGGTTGACAGATGAAGGCGGTTCCTTATTTTCATCGCCGGCTTTCCACTTTTCCAAGTTGGTTCTCTTTTTTTCCTCGCTGTCGTCTTTGTCATTTGCCGCACGGAACTCATCTGCAGCCTGCTGGAGTGTCGACCGCAGCTTCTCTAACTCTTCAGCTGTGGCCTTATCGAGGAGGAAGATATTCAGACCAGAATCGGGCGAGGGAAGAGAATCCGAGATCGACTTCGCATTTCCATCTTGCTCATGGCTAGTGTCAATGGTTTTTTCGGAGAAAACAAACGCATCAGGGTTATGCAGCACCAATCCATGTTCAGCAGTCAGGTCGCAGGGTCTCAACCTCGCAGGAACAGTGAGCTCAAGGTTCTGCAATTCATCAAGCGAAATCGCATCTTCCTGATCGCTCTCTGTGCGGCGTGCGACGACCTTCACTACTCCATGGTCCGAACTGGATACCTCGACGGAAACCAGGATGAAAGACGGAACCGAACTCTCCCCATTGCGGTGATCACCGTTCGTCTGGCGTCTTGTTAGTCCATCAGCGACGATAAGATTCGGCCAGCCCGCGCCGGACGTGCCGATCGCGAGGCTGTAAAGGGTGTTCTGGCTGTCTGCGATCTGGTACCCAACCTCGTGCGGCTGAGATGCAGACTGCAAATCCGTCGCAGAGGGTTGCCATGGTACTATCCGGATTCCATTGAGCGGCGGACTCTGCTGAAGATTATCCACAGTTTGCTGAATCTCGCCATCAGGCCAGTCCGTCAAAAACACGACCAGCAGGGATTTCTCCGTATTTGAAGGTCTTAGAGGGCACGACAATGATTTAGAGTGCTGCATGTTTAACTTCCGATGGAGATAATTGATACTCGATTGGTTTTGGTGAGAGGTCAACGCGCAGTCAAATAGCCATGCCGTCATGCTGCCTAGCCGAACACAGCCCCCATGCCCGCCGATCAGAACCCTTCGCAAGATCAAGAATCAAACGGAGCACTGTGATTGGTTGGTTATGGCGAACATCGACAGAGCGCAGTATGCTGCGGTTTTTGGGCATGATAGACAGCAATCACAAGTACAGTGACGTGGGTCAAGGCAGAAAGATACTCAACTCGGCCCCTTGCTGCGCTGGACACTCTTCTCTGTCCCAACCATAGCACTCGATTCGAAGAACCAGAGTTGATCGTCATGAACGTCCAACCGTTGACAGAGTTGAGATTTGAGACTCTGCCCTAGGAAGATAGCCCAGTGCACAGTCAGACTCTGCACCCCTGCAAGAAGCTTGTGCAACTTCATTAACAAGTCTCCGACCAAGAAACCCAATTAACGGCATGTCTAGGCTCTCACAGGCTGATCACTGGAGGATTTGACAGCCGATCCCCTCGTCGACTAACAAGCCATCCATAAAACTGCTGACACCCCCGGATCCCAACTTTGTCAACCGCTGGTTCCTGCGCCGGGCCTTCCTGCAATCGATCCACCTTACGCCATGGCTGACTACGTCTCCACAAGAAAATGCTACTTTCCTAACGGGATTGAGGCGCCGACAAATGTGCCGTGCTCAGATGATGAACATACCTCATGCTGCGACTACCGCGACGTTTGCCTGTCGAACGGCCTCTGCGTAGCGACGAAGAACCAACCGTACACAATATCGCGGGGAAGCTGTACGAATCAGAACTGGGACTCGGGGTGTCCAGAATATTGTCGTATGTTGCATCTCCGTTTGAGCATGGTATCCAGCTGAAGTACCAGATGCTGACTTCCACAGGCGAGGCCAACCCAGGCGGAGGCAGCTCAATCGTCAATTATAGCTACAGAAACCGAGTCTCGACATACTGCTGCGGAACGGTCGTCAACGGCGACAACACAACAGCATGCTATGACGGCGAGTCACCATTTACAATACCCAGCGGCGAGGCAGTACCGGGCTACGCTTTACTGGGAAATGTTACCTCGCTGAATACAACGGCCGATACAGACACCGACATGTGTGTACCAGTGGTTGAAACGAATGAAGAATGCCACGAGACCGCAGTTGGCGCAGGAGTAGGGGTTCCACTGGGGTGTATCGCTCTTGCATCGATAGCATGGGCTTTATGGGAGCGGAGAAAGGGCAAGAAGGCGTTGGCTGCGGCGGTGGCGTCGCATGAGGCTGCTGCTGCTGCAAAGGCGCCTGGGACATTCGATAATGGTGTCTACGCGGAAAGAACCCAGCCCGTCTCAGAGCTAGACTCGCGAAAGCCCGTCGCAGAATTGAATGCGTAGAAGAGGGAGGTCTCTGGAACTTTAGTATGATTCGATTCGATGGCGTTGGTGCCTGTTGTTTGCACTATGTTAGCGTTCTTTTCTTAGCACTACATCTGTAACGCCAGCTATCTAGTTAGTATATATACCCAAACCACGATAATTTCCAATCCCAACCGCGCTCGCCATCGATTAAGTCTGCAAGCATTGAGACCGCGCTGCCGATCAATACCGAGAAGACTCCTCAGGCGCCCAGTCACAAAGAAAGCACGTTGAGTTGGCACCTCAGAGCCCAAAGCCCAGAGGGACGGCGTGCTCAGCCTCAGCCTCAGAGCCAATTTGGGGCCAAAATAACGTCTGCCTGACCTGTCATCGTCCAGCACGAGTCAGAACTCTCCTTGAAGCTTGGACGAATTCATATTCTCGACCCGCCCAGACCGTGGTCTTGTTTTCTTATCCCTTTTGATCTTGAGATTTAGGATATGAGTAAGGTCGAGATGGCTACTTCCACTCCAAGTCCAATGCCCACAAGCAGACGGGTTACTCGCCCGCGGTCGCGGAATGGGTGTATTACTTGCAAGTTCGTCCCCCTCCTCAATTTATTAAAGATAAGGTATTAACCAAGGCGAACAGAATCCGCCACGTTAAATGCACCGAAGAAAAACCCAGCTGCGGCACATGCACACGCTCCGGCCGAAAATGCGACGGATACGACAGCGCGTCCCAAACACAACTAAAAGCGCGAATAGCAGAGCGGCAGCGCCCACTGGAGCGAGGTACCTTCGGCGCAGACCACCGACTTGTGTTAAGGCAGGAAACACGCACCGAGCGCCGCTACGTCGACTTCTTTTACACGCGGACGTCGCATGCGTTTTCGGGGTTCTATGTTTCGAAACTCTGGAGTTATCTGATTCCGCAGTTTGGTGAGCATGAGCCGTCTGTTAGGCATGCTTTGACTGCTATTGGGGCGATTCATTCGAGGGTGCAGGTTGCGAGGGGGTGGGATGGGAATGGGGATGAGGGGGTTGATGCGTCGGCGCCGACGGAGAGGTTCGTGTTGGAGGAGTATAATAAGTCTATCTCAACGCTGGTCAAGACGTTATCTGCGAGACGGGGAGAGAGTATCGACTTAACGCTTACTACGTGCGCACTATTCGTTTGTCTCGAGATGCTGCGTAATAATCAAAAGGAGGCGCTGGACCATATTGAGGCCGGACTACGGATCATCCACAAACACGAGCAAGGTACGACGGCGCCAACATATCAAAGCGAACTATACAAGCAGCTCCGCGACCTCTTCATGCGACTTAACCTGCAGGCTTCATTCTTCGGCCGTCTTATCATCCCGCTGAAACTCACATCACCGCAATCAACAAATACACTATCCCCAGGAACGCCCTTCAACGACATGTCCGAAGCCCGCAGCACCCTCGACCAACAAATGACAAAAGCCCTCCTCTTCATTCGCTCCGTCGGCATAATGCGCGAAGCCCGCGACACAGAAACACAACTCGCCTTCGAGACCGAGCAGGAAACGCTGCGGCTAGAACTCCTCTCCTGGCGCGCATCCCACGATAAACTCCTCGCACGTGTCGGTCCCAAGATCTCACCATGCGATCTCTGTGCGTCTTATTTACTACGGATATACTACCACACCGCACGCCTCTGGGTCCTTAATGTCCTCGAACGCACAGAAGACGGGTATGACAGATACACGTCCGATTTCGAGTCACTCGTATCCTACGCAGAGGAAGTACTTAGACTCAATACCCTCCAAGCGGCGCAAGACCCCACAACCGCGCTCTTCTCACTAGAAGGTGAAATCATCGCGCCTTTATACTACGCCTCCTGTCGATGTCGACACCCCGTTATCCGCCGGCGCGCCCTAAATATCCTCTTTGCATACTCAAAGAGAGAAGGAATGTGGGATGCACAGCTATATGCTAGAGTCGCGAAACTCGTGATTGATGTCGAGGAGAGTTCGTGTTCTATCCCGCCTATAAAGGAGAGTGATATTGGGACGTTGGCGAGGATTTATGAGGAGGTTCAGCCGAAAGAACGGTTGGAGAATCCGACGAATGTGGTGCTTTATATGAAGCCGAAGGGGGTGGAGGGGCCGTGGAAGATGGTTAGTGTTAAGGTTCACTGGTAGGGCGCGGTGAGGTGAGGGATATCAAAATGGTGGAGGTATTTTGAGAGGAAAAATGTGTTTATATGCAGGGTTATCAAGTACCCTTTGAGTCTGGTTGGGCTTTTGATACCTCTTGCTTTGGTTTTATTTGATGGCTGGGCCAGATATTAGTTCTATTCTTTACTCTCTTCTCTTCTTTTGCTTTAGCATTTACATACATACCAAGGTAGGTATTTAGCTCGATGCATATCTGCTTCGCAACAAACCTCAAGATACACAGAAATACCTCATATATCGCTACCTATCTTGAGTAGTACTCTACGAAAGAACCAATCAAAACCCGTCAGCCTAACATTCTAGAAAGTCGATCAACAACGGTAACGGGTGACCTTAGGCAGCACCTTTAATCTACATTAAACTGCGTCTAAGCCATGATCTACTCAAGCCAAGAAACTTGCTGGCGCTTGACGAAGAGATCGATACATCTAATCAGGAGTCTGGTATTAGAATCGAGATAAAATACCTTAGTCTGTCACTGGGCTATCTCTATCCCTCATAGCTTAAATTTGTTGCGTCGTTCTGAGATGGCTATGTACTTTGCCAGTATACTATCAGACACCATGCGGCAAAAAGCTTGGATACTCTTGTAGGAGATCCCAATTCAACTTTTTTCTTGACTACTGACTTGTCTTAATACATGCTGGTCGATTTACCTAGATAAGAGTCAGATCCAACCGATACAAAGTGGATCTTGCGTGGGCGATGTGGATACTATGAAGAAAGCGACTGGGCCAGTTCAAGAGTGTCTTGTTTGCCACGGTGACGACTTTGGGTCTGAACTGCTGGTGTGTTGGGAATACTATTTGGCTGAGATGGTACATATATTCACAATGGACCGGTCAGATTCGAGAACAGCCTATATAGATAAAGATCTCGTGCAACGATGCGATGGCGGGGTCGTGGCATACCGTACAGAGTACTCTATGTATAGGCGCAGGGAAGCAAGCCATTGACCGCTGATCCGATACTTAGCGTCCTCTGATGTCCTGAGAACAGACTAATCTGATTTTTAAAAGCTTCAATGGTTGATCTGGCGGTGACAGAGACCAATCTAGATGGAAGAGTTATCTAATCGGGACTCGGGAATGGGGATGGCGGGCAGCTGGAGTGGGACAGACTGGCCCAGGCATTGATGCTGTACAACCAGAGTATTTCCCCGATTCTATATAAGACTGATCCCTCTCGATCTCCTTCATCTTCATCTCAACTCCCCCAAGGAAACCCTCCACCATGGCCGCCGCAACAGCCAAACGCCCCGAAATCATTGACCTCGCACGCACCCTCAACCACGTGCCCATGTGCGAGGACTACGAGAAGATGGTTTCTGGCATGATGTAATTTTCCATACCTAACATCCCTTATCCCAATACCCAGGTCGTATACTAACAGGAACAGGTACAACCCCCTCCTCCCCAAACTCTCCGAAGCGCGGCACCGCTGCCGCGGCGTCGCAACAGACTACAACAACCTCGACACCAAGAAAATCTCATACGAGGATATCAGTGAGAAACGCATGGAATTGCTCAAAGAGGTCGTTGGGTCTGTAGGCGCGGGGACATTCATCGAGCCGCCTTTTTGGCCGGATTACGGGTGTAATGTTAAGATTGGGAAGGAGTGTTTTGTTAACTTTAAGTATGCCTACCTTCATTCCCAACCCTACTTACCCTATTGGTATAGCTAATGCTAATATGAACGTAGTTTCACGGCCCTAGATACATCCCTCATCGTCATCGGGGACAGAGTCCAACTCGGTCCAAACGTAAGCATATACACAGCCGGGCACGACACAAGTGTCCTGTCTCGCCGAAAATTCGTCGAATTCGGGCATCCCGTGTTCATAGGCGACGACTGCTGGATTGGCGGGGGTGTTATCATCTTGCCTGGAGTGACGATTGGCGAGGGGTGCACGGTTGGTGCGGGGAGCGTGGTTACCAAGGATATTCCGCCTTTTTCGGTCGCCGTGGGGAGTCCTTGTAAGGTTTTGAAGAGGATTCAGTCTGTGGAGGAGGAGATGAGTGACCCCAATAATCTGTATAGGGATTTGCCGGAGAAGTCGGGGTAGAAACAGAGAAAAGGGCTGTTTATGGGGTTATGGATGGCTAGGTGTTCTACAGTCGGGTAGAAACTGGTCACTTTGGATAAGAGAAAACATAGTTTCAATCACCGAAAAGAAAAGGAGTGGTTTGGAGCCACAGATTTTTCAAAATGGCACTTGGAAATCCTCTGATAGAAAGTAAAAGTAGCCCTAAGTAGTACTACATAGTTAATCCAAAAACATCATATTGACAACCATTTGCACACCTACGGCTATATATTACCATCCATCCAACGCCAAAGAGAGCATCTCATTTGTGTGCTAACTATTTACTCATCCAGTGCTGATTCTTAGCCCCCAGACTCAGCCGCAGCCAACGCATCACCCACCATACAGCATGATAGGACAACTGCTGCCTTCTGCCTAAACTGCGGGGTTAAGCTTGACTTCTGGAAGAACCAGCTATCCCTTCTCAATTCTCCAGTCTTTAGTATCCAACACCGACCATATATCACCCAAAATGGCCCGCCAAAACCCAGTCCCACTTACCTACATCGGCCGCGAAGAAAACCTCGAAGAGCTCGAAGATCGAGAAGCGCGGAAACGAGAGCAAAAGTCGCAAAGGACATCAAGAGAGGAATCGCCGACGCGTATATTCAGCGCTGAAGAAGAACGGGCGGATCTGGCAGCTGGGCGAAGACCTACTCGTCGTGACGGTGGCAGTCGAAGCAGAAGCAGAAGCAGAGATAATAGTCGAATCCGCCTCCGCGCAAGACGCGACTCACTCTCTATCTCGCCTCCTTTTCGACGACGGTATCGCTCGCCTTCGCCGCCGAGGTTGGAGTGTTTTACTTCTCACTCTGAGCTGTTTTCTACACTTACCTCGAAACCAGAGGCCAGTGGCAAGGATGCAGTTGAGACTCGGGACAGATACATCCTCCTAACGCCCTTCATGCGCGAAACATACATTACATCGCACCCAGCTTCAAAGTATGACTTTAGCACCTGGTTACCGCTTCTAGCTCTCGGTGTTCCAGAGACATGGTATGCGTTCGGTGTTTCGGAGCAGCCGATTCAGTTGTCGACGAAACAGCCGCTTCTTGCGCCGCAAAACGTCAGTCTCCTCCCGCAAAAAGAGGCCGGGCCTGTTGGGTTACGGGTTCCGAGGATTGTTGCTGGTGCTGCATTACTCCCACCCCCACCAACTCCAATACCCGTGAACAAAGACCCATTCGACGACAATGATACCCCCGTCAAAAACGAGGACGGTTCAAAGCCTCGCAGAGACCTGGTCTACCTCTCCATTCAGTCGACAATATCCGGCACAGGAACGCACCGCCTAGATCGATATTCGTATTCCTCACCGGATAGAAACGGTCTGCCTGATCTAGCGGGAAGTTCGATTACGGGCCAGAATATATACCGTGTTGTACGCGCAGGATCGAGAGAGGAGGCTGCGGCACAGGCGTTTTATGTGGCTGGTGGGAATAAATGGAGTACGCTTTTTACGTGTGCGGTTATTGATGAGGGGAGGGGGTCGGGGCGGGTGGTTGTTTGTGATGAGGATGTTTATAGACGGGTTGGTTCTGTAGAAGAACTAGGTGGTAGTGGTGGTGGGGGAGAGAAGGGGAGTAGGATGAAGGTTTTCTATTGACGTCTTCACAACTAGGTATAACATAGTAACAAGCATGTAACGTAACCTGTCCGCAATGAATTGAGTATATACAGAGTACCCTCCTCGCCCTCCCCTTCCTACAAGGGTAGTATATACAGTACGCCAATGCCATATATCTATATCTCCCCCTCAAAATTTATCCCTAAACGTACTTCCCAAATCACCCCACCTCAAATTCCCAAAGACAACCTTCGTCCCGGGAATCGTAGCTTCAATATTCTCCGGACTCCCCTCTGTCGCATTACATGGCCCTGAGTCCCCGCCGTCAAGCCACTGCATGTACTCGCCCGCATCATTCCAAATGGACATAGCAAGAACCATTCCTCGTCCCAGTGGCTCTCCCATCCCCGCCATTCCGCCAAAGGAGTCGAACCAGCTTGACGTTGCAGCACAAAGGCGGTCACTTAGTAATGTTGTCGAGGTATTGCTTGACCCGATGGGGATAAGAGCGTTGTGGATGAGTCGGCCTTGCTGGATGTAGAGTCTTCGAATAGAGACTAGATCACCGGTTGTCGAGTTATCTGATGTCAGGAACTGCGTTACGACTGTGAAGGGTTGAGTCGTATCAACCGCAAACCCTCCCTCGATTTCAATATCATCCCGCCCATAAAACTCTTGATCACCAAGGGCATAAGGATTAAACCCACACCCCCACTTATCACAAATACTATCGTTTTCCCCTGTAGGCCCGTTACATTCTTCGTCGGTCGTGCACTCATACACCCCCTGCCCAGTTCCATCCCCCGATACATCCCCAGGTTCATAAAGACAAGCGTGCGGCGTGAACCCCGTCGCCCTCGAGTTTCCCTCCCAGATGTCCATCTCATGGCAACATGCTCCGTTCCCCTTTACATTGCCTGCACCGTTTATCCACGGCGTAACGTAGCATTGTGCGTCGCAGTAGCCTGTTCCGTACGTTGCGCCTGCTGGGTTATATTTGTTGGCTCCACCGGTGGGGGACATGGATGAGAGGTATAGAGCGCCGTTCATACCGCAGGGGAGGAGGGAGACGTCGACTGTGAATGTGAATTCTTGACCCAATAGCGAAAGAATTTCGTATTCTTGCTCTTGCTCTTGCTCTTCTGATTCGGATGAGGAAGAAGAGAGGAGATAAACCCTCGGCGAAACAGAAACAAGACTCCCATTCCCAACGTCGCGGTACTGTGTCAATGTCAATGTCTCCCCCTCCGTATGGACGCCATGAGCGATATAATCCTCAGCACTGAATCCCTCAACAACACAATTCTCAGCGCAGGATTCTTTATCCGGGCATAAAGTGTCATCAAGTGTTCCGTTTGTCACGCATGGTATATTTTCATCGCCGAATGCGTGGATATTGTGCGTTGCGGCGTCGAGGACGACGGATGTGTTAAGGGGTTTGCAGCCGGTGGAGAGGGTGCAGTGGTGGGTGATTAATTTGGGGTGGGATTCGGGGGAGCCGATCCTTTGGGCGGGGATTTGAGGGGGGAGGGTGAGGGTTAGGGTGAGGAGGAGTGGAAGGGCTTTTAGAGCTAGAGCTCGGAGTGAGAGGGGGCGAGGCATCGTGAGCGTGGGGAATCACGAGACTCTTGCTGTTTGGAATCCGTATACAGATGCAATGGCCGGACACTGATCAGTCTATTTATATTAGGTATATATGGTCAACGGACACAGTCCCTGCCCGCATCTCTACACCGGAGTGACCCCCGTCTCAGCCCACCAAATTCATTCTCCAGTGTCTTAAGTTCATATCTACGAAACAGCCACAATTGAGATCTTCAGGGCAGAGACTCAATATGCGGGGGTGCCAAGGCTTGTACCTGAATAACGTCCATGGTATGTCTCCGTGCCGAATCTGGAAGGCCGGGTAGTGTCCGTCTGGGGTAGAGTGTTGCATCTGTTAAACTGGACTTTAGCCGGTGGAAGAATGGAAAGATCGGCTGTACATCGAGAGCTGGAGTAGATTAAAACGAGAGTTTTAAGTGAATGCTGTCGATGCAGTATGTACTTTGAAGTCTAAAATCGGCGCTGATACCTAGGTTCAGATGGACCTGGAAAGAGCTGGGGCAACTGGGCAGTGTCCACGAATCCCCGTGTATCTCTCGCGCATGGGTATCTCTGCCGCTTTTCCTCTGATGCCTGGAGATTCAAAAATTGATCATGGCGATCGTCGCTACGCATGCGATGAGTTAATGCCGGGTACCGAAGGGCATTCACCTAGATCTCAACTCAAGTAGAGTGATTATTCAACTGCATTTCCCATAAATCCTCACTGCTTCCGACCTCACACTGGCATAGACTTGCGTCCATTGCGGTATCAGCTAGGTGTTGTTTCCCCATGTTGTGCATATTGCCTCTGTTGAGGTCCGTCAGCAGAACAACATCATTACTCAATCCCAGAAGATATAACCACTTACCCCTCAAAGCTCCAGGCATCAATTGTCCCAATCAGACATCCCTCATAAAATAGTCCCCTTCATGATCTGCCGATAGAACAACAAACAACATCAGTACCCAACCATTTCAATCCGAGCCCAGCCAAGATCCATATGCTTCGCTTTGCATAGCTTACTTACCCTTCGACGGCATCCAAACCCCCATCTCCGACCCCGCTCATGACGCTTCGGAGACGATCCATCTTCGAGATAATGTCGGTCGAGAGGTCATCTCTGGTATCCCTCTTGACATTGACATTGCCAGGATTGGCAGCATCTGCACTTGCACGGTCCAAGGCGCGGAATAGCGTAACTATGATCGCTTCTACCCTTCCAAGCAATGTTCTCCAAGGCGTTTTTGGCGTTGGCGTCTTCTGTGAGGGGTTTGGGGGTAACGGTGATACCGTTCTGCGCTAGATGAACTGCGATTTCCACCATGGTTCCTAGCGCGAGCTTGCTGCACGGTTTTTTGGTGCAGTCGTCCGACATTGTGCTCTGTGCTTGGTCGGAAGTGTAAGTCATAACAATCGCGGGTGAGGTTCTTGAGTGGCCACTCTTACGGATCAAGTCTATCGCAAAGGGTTCTCAAGTTTGATACCTAGTTGCTAGTTCAATGCTAGTGTCGATGTACTCAGGAGGGTATGTGTTGGTGTCAGTAGATAAGGAAAGAGAAGTGGAAAATGCAGGAGAGGAAAAGATATAGAGGATGGAAGAGAAACAAGTCAAGAGGAAGGAAGGTCAGTTTGTGTTGCATGTTTTGAAAGTTGAGTTCAAGTGAGGAGTTTCTAATTCTGTTACTGATTGAGGGCATTTAGACAGGAAACACCAGTTCTCTTGCTTGGCTTAACTTCTATGCGCTGTTCTCTATACCAATACTCGTACAAAATCCCCAGTAGCCAATGCGCTGCTCGCTCACTCTAACCTAGCAAGCAGCCAACCGCCCATCTAAACACCAAAAACCTCTTTAACGAGCATCTTCTTGTTCACTATATCCCCAAGTCAGCTTCGTTACATAAACTCTTTTAGAAAGAAAGAACAAGAAAACTTACCCTTCCCCATTGCATTCCTCGGAATCGCACCCTGCAAAACTCTCATCTCAGAAGGCAACTTATATCCCGCAAGATGATCCTTCAGCGCACGACGCATATCCATAGCGCCCCAAGGCTTCCCATTGCGGCCTGCGTTCTCGGCTTCGGGGGTCAAAACAACAATGGCGGCGACCTTTTGGCCCCATTGTTCTGATGGGAGGCCGACGACTGCTGCTTCAGATATCTGGGGCCTATATGGATATTAGCGTAAGCTTGATAGAAGGGTCAAATAGCATACAAAGAAAGCAACTCCCGCTCAACCTCCAAAGCACTAACTTTCTCGCCGCCAATCTTGATAATGTCGACGCTGCGTCGGCCTTGGATGAAGTACATTGGTCCCTTGGCCCAAGTTCCACTTGCTTCATGTCCCGTATTCTCAACATGTTGGCGAATAGCGACATCGCCTGTCTTAAACCACGATCCCTTTCCATCATCCCCGTCAACAAAAGCCTCTTTCGTAGCTACTTCGTTGGCCCAGTACTCGCGGAAGATGGTCGGGCCACGAAGCTGGATTTCTCCCTCGCGAGGATGGCCATTGGAATCGGTTTCATCGCCTGGTTGGATTATTTTATTCGTGTCTGTGTCGACGAGTCTTACTTCAACGGATGGCAAGGGCCAGCCAACGCTGCCGTCAACGCGGTCTGCAAAGTCGAGGCCGCAGCTCAGCGCCATTCCGACTTCCGTCATGCCGTAGCGTTCGAGGAGGACGTTGCCATTGCTGAGATCTTCCCAGGCTTTCTTCGTTGGTGTTGGGAGGGCCGCTGAGCCGGAGACGTTTAATCTGAGGTTTTCGGGGGATATTCCAATCTTGGCTGCTTCTTGGCCTTCAACGGGGAGACTTGGAAATGTTGAAAGAAGCCGATTGTATATCGTAGGTACTGCATTTAGGAACGTGATCTTGTCCTTTGTTCCTTCAGGGAGGAATGGCTCAGCAAGTCGCTTCCATACAGTCGTAGGATTAAACGGGAACATGAACTCGATGGCCGAGCCCGCTAGTATCGGTGTAAGAATCGCATTGACCGTCCCGTGAATATGGTGCAGCGGAAGGAGATGCAATAATCGGTCATCGGGCGTATACTTCCACGCCCGCAGAAGCGAAGCCGCCTGCGCCGCGAGGGCAGACTGTGGGATCAAAACGCCTTTCTGTTCAGAATCACGTTAGCCCTGCTCAATTCAAGATTGTAGATTGGGCAATATATACCGGTCGATTTGTCGTCCCAGACGTATAGAGCATCATCCCGCCCTCGGCCACGTGTATATCCTGCAACTCCACACCCCCGACGCCCGCTGCACCAGCCGTAATCTTCCCCCGAACATCAAGAATAGGTTCTTTCTCCAATCCCTCTTCCATTATCCGCCTCGCCATATCTCCATACTTTCCAGTAGAAACAAGCACCCCCGCCTGCGAATTATCCATAATATACTTCAGCTCGTGGACGGGAAAAGCAGTCGACAGCGGAACAGCAATTGCATCGCTAGATAGAATAGAGAGGAGCATCACTTGGTAAACCCACAATTAGCTATCATTCAATATACTTGACTTAAAGAGGGCAGGCAAGAAAACAGTACCTACGTAATCATAGCTATTCTCCGCCAGAAACGCGACTCGTTCCCCGCGGAGGACATCTCGGCCCCCGCACGACTGGGAAAGTCGTTCTTTTGAGCGGACGACATCCGCAACGAGATTGCTGTATGTGAATGATCGAAACGAGGGGTTATGGATCACGGCGAGATTCGTCGGGTCGTGGTTTTGCAGCGCGCGGAAGAGAGGGAGGTTTGGGAGGGTTGCGAGGGATCGGTGCGGAGAGAGAGGAGAGAGGCGCAGGCGCGTTCTGCATGTCTTGCAGGTTGTGAAGGGCGATATTGTTGAGCGGAAAGAGAGAAGGCCTCGTGGGGCAGATAGTATAGTCCGTTGGTGCATCGTTATCTAGATTGAGTGCATGGTCTTGTTCCTGATTCTGTGACTGTTCCTGCAGCTGGAGAAAAGTTGCGTTGATGTCATGCGTCGCTGCGATTCGGAGGTTCGAAAGGTAAGCTGGCGCAAAGAGCAATAGGATACACAAGTCAAAAAGGGGACCAGTCTCAGTCACTTATCAAAATTCCAAATCATCAAGTCAACGAAACACGTCCAAAAAAACCGACAAGATAGACGCATAACCATAAATACTTCGAGCTTCCGCAACCTCGGCCTGCCGATCCCAAACCACACCATTCCCAAAATGGCACCTCCGGAGCTCTCTCCAATCCAATCCCGCTGAAATCGCATGACATCTCAACGAAAGCACCAAGGTCTCCAATTACACCTAGTACAGCAAAGCAAAATACGGTCTCTTGACAATAAAATCCTCGATTCTCTTTTCATCTCTTCATTCAAAATAACCATATGCCCCGTCTCCCCTCCCTCCCTGGCCTGGCCTCTATCCCCCGCCGCCTCCTCTCAACAACCCCCAGAATGTCCACTACGCCAATGGAAGATCTCATGCGGGAGAAGGTGCGCATTTACCTACCCGACCGACTTCACCCTCTATTCAAATCAACAAACAAAGAGCTAATATCTGCATACCTGTTGACCAGCTCACAAAAGAATTCACCCCAACAACCCTCCTCATTCGCAACGACTCGCATCTGCACGCGCACCATGCGCCCATGCAGGGCGTTACCTCTAAGGAGACGCATTTCCAGTATGTCTTCCTATGTCCCTTCCTACAATATCTCTCTATCTCTATTCTTATTCTATATTGGATGATTGTTCTAACGCTGACCCTTCCTTAGTGTAACGATTACGTCCTCCGCGTTCCAATCGAAGATGCAGCCTGCGAGACATAGGATGGTGTATGCTTTGTTGAAAGATGAGATGGCTAGAGACGGTGGGATTCATGCGTTGCAGTTGAGGACGAAGACGCCGGAGGAGGAGGCGAGGGAGAGAGAGAGACAGGCGCAGGCTTAGGCTCAGGCTTAGGTTTAGGTTTAGGTGCTTGATATATCCTAAGCTGAGTAGTGGAAGGAGGCGGTTAAGACAGAGCTGTACATTTATACCCAATGCAAGAAATAAGATTATTACGGTAATTGACTATTACATGGATTCTAGTGCCAAGGGACAAGGGGACCAAGCGAAGAGAGTCTACTATATACACAACGACAAAATCATGAGCAGCGCATCGACTCACGATAGAGCAGCGACGAGGTCCATCTTGATGCGGGTATTTGCGTGATGCAACTGCACATGACTATCAGTGGGTTTAGGATCAAGACTGAGAAGAATCGAAGAATGCTTTTTCAAACAATAACGAAAACAGGCGACGTGGTATAGCCGGATAATACAAAAGGAAGAACGAGACGACGCGGAGGGCCTGGAGGCTCGGCTTACCGTGCGCGTAGCGACGATACCGCAACATGAACCAGACCGACCCAGGAAAACAAAGGCAAATTCGTTTCGAACAAGGTAGAAAAAACTAATCGAACAATGGAAGTAACAGTATTAGAGGGATATATCCCAGCTGTAGAACGTAGCACCAGTTTGTCAGGACGCTTATTTCGACTGCGTGACACCAACGGCAACAGCAACGATGATGGCAATGATGATAACTGCAAGCATTGTTAGCCATAAAACAGGTGAGGTCGAGTTGATGATACTCACTAACGATGATCAAGGCGTACCACTTCCATCTGCGAGCCTTGCGCGCACTCTCGACGGCCTGTCCAAGCTGCACGTTCGCATTTCCAAGATCCTGAGCAACATTCTCGGCGCCTTGATCAATCTGTCGTACAGATTCATCTTGCTGCTGGACAGCCTCGGCGAGTTGATTGACCAACCCCGCCAATTCTGTTATGCCCTGGACAATGCTCGCGATATCCTTGTGGCGCGCAGCATTGGCGTCGAGTGCATCGTTCGCTAGTCTCGATCTGTTACCGGTAACCTAGGATTTGTAAGTATATGTTTGCGCGTGCGCTAGGAATCTTGAGTACCTGGAAAGCCTGCACGTTACTGTCTACCTGACTTGCCACCGCTTCTTGTGCTTCCTCTTGGGAGCAGCCTTTCGCCGTCATCCACCGTCTGACTGCTTGCTCTTGCAGTCGCCTTCTATGTGTCAACATGTTGTTCTGGTATTCGTCAAACTCCTTCTTGGCGTTGCGACCTTGAACTTCGAGCTGGGTCTGGACGTTGGCAGATCCTGGAGTTTGCTTGACCCTCTTGACGTCGTCGAGCAATTTCCGATAGATTGTCATGATCTCGCTCTGGATCTCATTCACGGCGGCGCTCGCAGTCTGGTCTTCACGCTGCGAGTTGGCCTCCAATTGGGCGTTCAGGGCTACGGCAAGACGGTTCTCCCTAAGCTCACGAATGCTTGCAATGCCTTCCTTCATTTTCTGAATCTCGTTGAAGAGGGCGTTCGGGTCGGCAGTCCGCGGTTGAACTGGGTTCATCTCTATTTAACCGAGAGAGTCAGTCGAGGTAGCTTTTTTGTCCGCAGAGTCGCGCCGCGCTTACCAACATCGTGGTCGTAGGGGTTTTGACCGTAGCCCTGGTTGCCGCCGTAAGGGTTCTGTTGAGGCTCCCCATAGGCGGGGTAAGCATTGTTGTAACTCTGTCCGTACTGTCGATGGTGTTAGTGAACCGTTGCTGGTACAGGGCGCCTAGACGCTGTATAGGGGCAGCTAGCCCGCTTCTAGGTTCAGATTATACACATACACTCATTGTGAAGGTAATTTGAGTATGCGCAAAGTAGAATATCAGGTAATCAAGATAACAACCCCGTTTAATGCAGTGTCGAAACGAGAATTGATGCCGTATGCGCAGTGGACACTGGCCGGATCCGCGGAAAGAGGGACAGGCGGAGGGCGCGAAGCAGCGACCGCGGTGGAATGCGGCAGGGCGGAAGCGACGGGATGAAGAAATAGGGTTCAATTAGGAAATGCGACAGAGAAAAGGAATTGAAAAAGTGACGACAACTAGGAGAGAGTAGGTAGTGGAGGATGAAAACGAGAGGAAGGGGAAAAACAGAAAATCAGCTCCTGAGGACGATGACGGGACGGCGAGAGTGAGACGAGAGGCTGAGCCAGTGAGCACGGCCACGCAGTCCGTCCAAGAGTGGCGCGCTGGCGGCACGACTCGCTGCTTAGCGCTGCCCGGGGGTTTCGCAATCTCCCCTTCACCAATTACACTTGCAGGCGCCGCTCGGTCGCAGACTATTTCGCCGCGACGTTGAACAGTCCCTTGATTTAGTTCGTTGTTTTATCTGTCTCGTGCAGCGTCTACCAAGAATATTTGGGTTGGTTCAGGTTGAGCTTCGAGTTCGAGGGCGCTTAAGCTGGACCCCTAAAATAGACTGATGATCGTCGACTGTCGGGTCCCCTTATTGACACACGGAAATTGTAAACAGAGACAGAAGCCTTTTTAAGTCCACAGATAGCCCACACACTAGAACATGGTCGGTTTCTATCTTTATCACTTCACGAGGCTCATTTGGGTATTCTGCAGCCTGAGGAAGGCAGTGATGTTCTCTTATTGGCGTCGCCCTCTACCGCCGTTACTGCCACTGGGGGCGTGCGGCTGAGTGGTGGTAACTTGGTATGGTAACTTGGTAAGGTTCTTCTCTGCTCCAGCCTTGGTACCCACCACCATACCTAATCAAAAAACCGCGATGGGAGCCTCCAAGCTCCCAGTACGGAAGTACAGAGCGCTACAGGTACGAAATTGGACTGCCTGGGTCTCGGTAGGTAACAAGGAATAACAAGTTTGTTGATTAGTCGAGCGATCAATTTAGAAGGCCGCCTTCTTGACAAGATACTTCACATCTCCAATAATCAAACGCCTCTCCTAGGTATTCATGACTTCAAATAAACCATTACCATATTACGTAGTCATCATCCTCGAAAGAACTTCCGGGTTTTATCACTCAAATTCCTCAGACGGAAATTGTCGACAAGCCGTCTTCTCTCTGGCGCCGGTGACGCAGACTGAGACTGATTTGCCGGGGCCACTGGGTTCGTCTCTCGTAGCTTCGCAAGAAATGCGACGTAGGTTTTTGTCCTGGGGTCATCCGAGCCCAAGAACTGTTTGGCCAGTAGTACGGCCTTGTCCATCAAGTATATGGCGTCCTCCTTCGCGCCGCTATTGGCGCTCTGCCGGGCAAAGACGAACATGTTGTCCATCAGTTGAGGATCGTTGGGGCTCAGTACGTCTTCTCTCACTATGACTCTTGTTGCATCCTTCTTCATCAATTTGGCGTCCGTTAGCCGTCCTCGGCGCGCATATATGTTTGCCAAAGCAAACATGGTTGATGAGATTGGAATATGAGAATCTCCCATGACCTCTCGTTGGTCTGCTAGTACTTTGAGCATCAACTCCTCCGCCCTGGGGAGCTTACCATCTGAGCTCATGTATGCCATGGCCAAAGTGGATCTGGCTCTGATCGTGGTTTCGTTGCGCTCGCCAAGCAGCTCTGTGGCTTTCTTGACCAACCGTGTTGCCAGCTGTTCTGCCTTGTGCGGGTCTTGAAACTTCAACCAGAGACGCACGATCTGGTCTCCAGAAGCGAAAACGTCCGCCTGCTTGGATTCGGGCCAGTCCATCAAAATCAACTTGTCGAAAAATCCCTGCGCGGTTTCCAGGAGCGGTGAGGAGCGAGACTTTGCTACCCCTGCTATTATCTTATCCAGAGTATCGAGTGTTTCGGGTTTGAGCATCTGCTGGTCTGACTTCTGTATACCTGAACGAATAGCTGCAGCCTCACATCTTCTTCCCTGCAAATCGTATGTGTTTGCCATATTCTCCATTTGAGCGGAAGCAACATGACTATCGGAAGGGTCTCGTTTCCAAATCTCTAGCGTCTTTTGATCCAATGCCTCTGCTTCGGGGAAACGCCCCTGGAGCTTGTATAAATGTGCAAGGGCTCCCATGGCATTAGCTGTCTCGATTTCATGTTCTCCGAGAAGTTCCTTGAAGCCTGCCAGAGCTTTCAGCGTTTGCTTCTCGGCGTTTTCTAGCCGCCCTAGAATCTGGTATGTTGCTGCAAGATCAAGCCTGCTGGATAAAGTGGCCGTATTTTGCTTTCCAAGTGCCTCCTTGCGCATCTTCAGAACTTCACGATCGAACTCCAGCGCTTCGCGATGCCTTGATTCGTTTTTCAGAGCCTTTGCCACAAAGTAAATCAACTGGAAGTTGTTGCCTCGTCGAGAGCCATGCTCGTTTGAAAGTTCTTTCTCGTTCAATAGTGAGAGGACATGGGGCAGGCAATCTCGTTGCAGGATTCGGGTCTCCGTCGGATTACGCCAAAAAATCTTCCAATGCAAGTGGTGGAGAGTCTTGTCCAAATACTCTTCAAACTGTTCGTTTTGCCTCATCCAGTTTCGAGTCGCCAGGTGCACAAGGCGATGACAGCTCAGGAAGCCTGTCTTTGGGTGCACCGTGATGAAAGCAAAAGCGCCGAGGAGTCCTAAAGCATCGACTTGCTCCGCCATGTTTTCACTGGGAGGAAGAAAGCCTTGTGGGATCCCCTGGTAGTGGACGCACGCTATTAACTGTAGGTATTCGGCGGCCAAGGGATTGAGTCTCTGTATTTGTTTGAACGAAACAAGCCATGTGGTAGCAACAGGGTTCGGCATATTGGCATAACGCCCTTCATCCATAAAATCCGCACTAAGCACGTCCACGGTTCGTGGTTTCTGGCCGTCGAGAAGCTCCATGTATCTTGGGAAAGTTATGTTCGGGTTCTTGTTCAAGTAGGATGCCGCTTGTATAATAGCAAGTGGAAGATATGTCAATTTCTCAAGAAGATTACTCATCGAGTGTCGGTCTGTGAGCAAGGCTTTGTTTTCGACTTTTTTAGATAGGATGTCAATTGCAGTTTGTTTGTCTGGCGCCTTTATGGTCACGATGTGAGATGACGCGGCATCTACTGCCACTCGTTGGTTGCGCGTGGTAATCAAGGTGCGGCCTTCCCGACTTCGCGGAAGGTTATTTTTGAGGAATTCCCACACTGCAGGATCATCCACATTATCCAGTATCAGGAGCGGATTGGCGAAACCACCAGTGAGTTGGGCGTCCAAATACTCCCTTGCCTCTAGTGGGCTGGTGGTATCCAATCCCAGGACCTTTGCGGCGCTGACATAGCTCTGCTCGATGGTTTCAACGCTGGTGCATGGAATCCAGACCACCGGGCATTCAGGGTTCCTCTTCCGCGCCCGATAAGCCATCTGAAGAGCGATTTGGGTCTTACCAACCCCTCCTAGACCAGAAATTGCTACTTTTGAGGGGCCGTAAGGGGATAAAATCATGTCTTGGATCTGTTGGATCTCACGTTCGCGACCCACAAAATCGGTATTCCTGGGGAATGGAACCATCCAATACCTGTCTTCCTCGGCTGCAAGAACGTATTAGCAAAGATACATTGTTCTTTGCATTGGCTTCATTGATTGATACTAACAGTCTTCATTCGGCATTAGATACTCAATGAGCACCTTGGCTGCGGCAGCACCGGTTGCGGCGGCGTAAAAGTGCCAATCGTCATTTTTGCGATGATCAGCCCAGTCACTGATACCCTTGACAATGATGCATGGCACTTTATGGTTCCATATCCCACTACCCTCCATCTCAAAGCCAATGGCGCCGTGCTCTCTCGCCAGATCGTCGCGATGCACTTCCGATTTTACGACTCTGTCTGCCGACGCCATACGCCCGATATGAATTTTCGGCGATTTCATGTTGCCAGTGCTCCTTGGTAAGGATCCCCGCCAGGAAGAATCGGTGGCATCGGTGTGCGCCGCTGCCGTTTGATCATCTTCGGCCGCTTCTGTCTCTGACCAAGCTTGGTTGTATCGGAGCTGAAGAAGGTGGTTTGCTAATTTAACCTCCATCTCCTGTCTTACTTCAAACATGTTGAAGCTGTCTATCAAAGCGGCCTCAGCGAACTTATGGATATGCAGTGTGTCGTCCGCCAGATGAAATCCGTCCGCGTGCTGTTTTCCAAAGTCGTAAACAATCATGCTATCACTCACAATCACGTCGCCTAGGGATCGCTGGCGCCTTCCAGAAATAGACGGCAATCCCCCACAGATTCCAACCACGAGGACTTTGTCGACATTCGGATAGGCTGTCAGCAAACTTGTCATCACGCTTGCGGCGGCGCCCTTTCCGGATCTCGGTGATTTGCAAAGTACAACATTTTCATTTCCCATTCGTCCGTTAAAGTACACGTTCGGGTCATTCCTTGGCTTCCCGTAGTATTTAGAGTACGTGTCGTAGGTGATATCGAAGAGTGCTTTGACGGCGCTCGCTTCAACTGCAAGGGCGCATATTATGCCGATGGTGAATTGTCTGCGATCTGCTGGGCGCGCTGGGACGTATTGCATACCGAAGTCGCGATGAGATAGTTTTGGCATAGAGTTGTGGGGGTCTAGGCTGCTAGACGTACAAGTCAAGGTAGACATGGGGCCTCTTGCTCCTGGCGGTGTAAGTCCATTTTATATCCGAGCATTTTCAAAAGTACCCTTGCAAGCCTGGTGGAGGGGGCCAGACCGAAACATGGCGTTTCAAGGCTAGAGCAGACGGTGTTTGATTAGACGGCGATGGCCTATCGTAGTTTGCATTGGGCGCTTAATTCTGAAAAAGCAACGAACCCCAAACATTGCCAATTCATCAGCAGTCAAACGAGAGCGATTGTGCCCATCCTGACCTAGACAGTGCATTGGTCTCAGGTATTTTTAATTGTCGTCTCTAACATCGTTCGTTTTCTTTGCTCAAACGCCGCCTAGCAAGGACGTGATGGAAAGGCTGCACTTCGGCAGGTAACCATCTTTCGGGGGGCGGGAGGATTCACGTCGCCCCGTCAAATCAAGGTCCCATTCCCCAATGCAGGGGTAACTTTCAAGAACCTTGTGGTATCTCCAGTGCTTCTCAGCCTTTGGCCCATTTGCCCGTGATGCGACTCGCGGTATCCTTGTCATTAGGCAGACTTCCTTCAATCCAGATACCATGACAGCCGGGTTCGCGTTCATTTGGGCGAATTCGACATTCAAGGCACATCGAAATTGGAATTTTGCCCGGCAGATGATGATTGTTGACTAGGTGTTCGCCAGGCTGACTGTGGCTGTGTTCTGCTGCCTGCTGAACGGACTGCTGAACGTCTGCAGTCGATCGTCATTTTCTGCAGTCTCCAACATTCAGGTAACACAACTCAAGATGAAGTCAAAAATTGAGATCGTCAAGTCCAGAATCAAAGGGTCAGTATTTGGGGTGGCGGTTGTTGATGCTTTGGGAGGACCAGTCGAGTTTCAGCCGCGGGGCAGCTTTGAGCCCGTGAGCGACTTTCAATACAACTTCAACTTCGACGTCCCGCCGGGGTAAGCGCCCTTCAACAATCACTTGGCAAGAACTCATACTTACTGTCTTCAGGACATGGACTGATGATACCTCTATGACACTGTGCCTTGCCAAGGCTCTCATTGATTCGCAAGGCAGATTCGTCGTCCAAGCCGCTATTCACAATTATGTGAAATGGCACGATAATGGCTACCTTTCTGCTACTGGGCATTGCTTTGATATTGGATTCTGCACTGCCCAAGCGCTGAGAACTTGGCAAAAATACTTTATTCGAAATCCCGGTATCCAGAAGGATGACCCAGCAGGCCATGAGGCTGGCCAGTCTGCAATTGACCAGGCTTTGAAGCGTGAGGCAGGTTCTTTCTCCCTTACTTCAATTGATCCGTCAGTCGACTGACATCTCCAGAAATACTGTGGCAATGGCTCTCTCATGCGCGTTTCCCCAATTGGTCTCGTATACTTTCGCGACATAAACCAAGCACTGGAAAACGCTGCTGCGTCCTCGGATGTCACCCACCCATATCCGACATGCGCAGAATGCTGTGAGATCTACACCAAACTCATCGTGCGCGCCATGAATAACGCGACGAAGGAGGACCTTGCTGCAGAGGTCGCAGCCACGATGTTTAGAGACAGCAAGATCAAGGACCGGCTTCTTCGGTACAAGAGTCTGCAAGACTGGCAAGCAACTCCTGAGCACGACATCGACTCATTGGGCTACGTTCTATCCACGCTTGAAGCTGCCCTGTGGTCATTCTTCACCACATCAACCTTTGAGAGTGGAGCTTTGCGGGCTGTAAATTTGGGATGCGATGCGGATACCGTGGGTGCAGTATATGGGGGCCTGGCGGGTGCGTTTTACGGGATGGGAGAGATACCATCGCGGTGGGTTGAGGCATTGCAAAAGAAGGAAGTTATTGAGGAGATTGCGTCCGGTCTCGCTTCTCTTGGCCAGTGATACTTTGCCAACGCCACGACGAAACTGGTAGCACCAGCTTCCCTTCCTACTCGGTAATCTATAAGATCAGTCTGCCTATTATCTTGCAAGAAACCCCGCAGCTATGAGGCATGAAGATGGCTTTAAGCCTTTGCATCATCCGATGCAATTCGTTTATCTCCGTACCTTGAGGACATCCAGCCACTCGATATAAGGCCACCAGAGTTCTGTAACTATTCGTGCATTGGATCATCTGCAAGTGTCAGCAATTAGCGCGAACCAGACAAGTAGCAGTGCCTTTGCCTCATCTGGTGGGGAAACCGACCATCATCCAGTTACCAATCAACGTCATTGTCGTGCGATGTGGAACAGAACAACAACTCCCCTCTCTTGATGACAAGCCATGTCCGTCGGACTTAGGAGATATTGGCCAAGCTTCATGATCTCTCCGTAGTATACCCGACGACAGCATGGGACATAAACCCCGCCATCCTTCCAGCTGAGGTCCAGGAGTTCAACTTTTCTCAGAGTACTCGAACATCTATAAATCGTCAAAATGGTCAAGACAATTCCCTTCGCTGATATTCACGTCCCCTCTCCCGGCTTTGGTGCCATGGGCATCAGCTTTGGTCTGGGCTCTAACCTTAGCCTGGAACAAGCCGAGCCTGTCCTGTTGAAGGCCATTGAGCTCGGATGCACCTTCTGGGACACTGCTGTAAGTCGCAACTTTCCAACCCTCTCATGACAACACTAACAGAGCTAGGTCGTCTATCAAGCCGGTGTAAACGAGAAACTTCTCGGTGAATTTATCAGGAAGCACAACGTTCGCGACAAGGTTTTCAGTACGCAATTCCTCCTGCAATCGTCGTGCCATTGACAGAGAGAAACATACTCCGGCTAACCAATGTCCCTTCTACCTATCAGTCGCCTCCAAGTGCGGTTTCGATATCTTTGGCGGCGGCGGCGTCACCAACTCTGCGGAACACATTAAGTCGTACATCGATGGCACCATTGAGCGTCTCGGCTTCACCCCAGACCTCTACTATCTCCACCGTATTGATCCTAGTATGCTTCCCGAGAAACCCCTCCTTCATGCAACGAGCCATTGACCGGAATCAAGACACTCCCCTCGAAGAATCAATCCCAGCCCTCGACGAAATCCGCAAGGCCGGGAAGACCAAGTACATCGGGCTCTCAGAGAGTTCAGCAGCGACGCTGCGCAAGGCGAACTCAAGTATGTCCCAACTATCGCAAAACAAGGCCCATTTTTTGCTCTTCGTTACGATCAGCATGATATACTAATATTTGTCAATGTGAAGTCGCCAAAATCGACGCCATCCAAGCCGAATACTCCGCCTTCGAAACCCTCCACGAAACAGACGGTCTCATCGACACAGCCAAGGAGCTCGGCATCGCATACGTAGCCTACAGCCCCCTCGGCCACGGCTGGCTAGTCGATAACTTCGACTACAAGACACCAGACGACTTTGCGCCGAATGATTTCAGACGGTCGAGTAAGTCCTCCGCTACATTCTCCCACACCGTTTTCCACTGCAGCAAGAAAAGAAAATTAACAACCAAACCAGGCCCCAAATTCCAAGGCGAAAACTTCTACGCGAACCGCGCAATCGTCGAAGAAATCAAGAAACTCGCCGGCAAGAAGGGCGTCAGCATTTCGCAGATCGCGCTGGCTTGGGTCGCGGCTCAGGGCATGATTGCTATCCCCGGTACGACGAAGGCAGCTAGGCTCGAGGAGAACTGGGCCAGTCGTGAAATTGTGCTCTCGAATGAGGAGAAGAGCGAGATGAGGAGAATTATTGATAGTGCGAAGCCGAAGGGGAATCGGTATGGGGCTCCTAATCAGGCGCTTGTTGGGCATTAAATGAGTCTTTAATAGTGATGTCGGTTGAGTAGGTTAAGCTTGGAGGTGGTGGAGATTCTGCACTGTAGTTAGTGGGATATATATATGAACAGAGCTTCCACTTGTGGATATGAATTGATGCTGAGTCGAAGACTTTAAGGTAAGAGTGCAAATATAGAGGTTGCGTAGACACTGGAATTGAAGTGGTATAGATAGGTATTGATGGGCTGTTTGAATACTTTTGAGGCTGGGTAGAATTCGTATTCGGTTTCCATGTCTGAGCCTAGAGATCGTGATCTGCGTCCGAATCGGGGAGGAGTTGCTCTGGGCCCCCGTAGGTGGTTTGATATGGGTGGAGTTAGTGAGAGTACTTTATTCTTGCGCTGACTGTCAGCCCCCCCTCAATATTTTGACTACAAGCATCTACGGGCATGAAGCCCCGGGATGAGATCTAGTCGTAAATCGTCCACTGAATGACCGGCAGAAGATCTCCATTCCACACTCACGCACGCATACACCATCTCATCCAGATATTTACATCATGAACTCCGTAGTCGCATAGCAGGCGTCATGAAATGAAAGAAATATCTCCCAAGCCGTGAAAAGTCTTGAGATGTGTTTTTAGACTCGAAGGAACATAGTGGAATCAAGAAAACGAGTCATGCATTTAAGATATAATCCTCATTACCACACTTTTAGTACTTCTTTCCCTGGCGCAGAACATCACTGAACTCATCCAGAGGGCTCCGGGTGAGCTTAGTCTCCTTCCACAGGTTGGGGGTGAGGAAGCCGTAGGTGTTGACGACGGCAAGGAAGGTGGCCTTGAGGGTGTTCTCGAGGGTCTTGGTGGAACCGGAAGAGGAGGTGTAGGCGTCCTGGACACCAGCGAGCTGGAGGAGACGCTTGACGGCGGGGGAGGCAACGAGACCGGTACCGCGGGGAGCGGGGATAAGCTATACATCATGTGTTAGAGAACGATTCTGTTTGTTTTGCGATATCTTCAAGGTATAGGTTTGCGACATACTCTGACGGAGACGGAACCACACTTGGCGCTCTGCTTGACGGGCAGAGAGTGAGGCTCACCGAGGTTGGTACCCCAGTAACCGCGACGGACGGGGAGGACAGCGAGCTTGGCAATGGTGATGGCGGCACGGATGGCGGTAGCGACTTCCTTGGAGGTCTTGATTCCGAGACCGATGTGGCCCTCAGAGTCACCGATGACAACGACGGCCTTGAAACGGGTACGCTGACCGGCACGGGTCTGCTTCTGGACGGGTTTGATCTATAGACGCAGCTGTCAGCGCGCGTTCCTGCATGTTCCAATTCCATTTCTGGTTCCCATTGCGCATTTCCTCCCAATTGTCGATCCTTTTTTCCACCTCGGCGCAAATATCCCGTCGCAAAGAAAATTTCGGTCCCGTACCTTCATAACCTCATCCTTGAGCTTGGGCAGGAAGAAGTCAACGATCTGGTACTCCTTGACGGGCAGAGAGTGGAGGTAGATCTGCTCCATGCTGGTGATCTTGCCGGCCTTGACGAGACGGCCGAGCTTGGTGACGGGCTGCCATTCCTTCTCCTGCTCCTTACCACCACCACGACGGCCACGACGGCCACGGCCACGGCCACGGTCACCACCACGGTCACCGCGGGAGCCAAATCCTCCACGTCCACGGGGAGCAGCGTCAGCCATTTTGGATATGAATGTGCCGGATTGGAAAGGGTAACCGGACGGGAGGGTGTCGTTGGAGGTGTTGTCGACGTCGAGGTTGTCGATTTCTCTTTTGCTATCCACACCCACTATGTTTTGGCAGCCAACGGAAAATTGGCGGGCGGGTGCGCTAAGCGAGGCCCGGCAGTTGCCCTACCACCGCCAACCCTGAGCCCTAAGGCGGTGTCCGTATCGGGTAACCCGCTCTAGACCCGTGACCCGTGCCCGCGTTACGGGGAAAGGGATTGCATCATGTGATGGCGGATTACCGTGTCGGGGCGCGTCCGCTCCAATAATTGCGGGCAGTGGCGCTGGTTTTGCTTGTTTCCCAGGTCATGCTGAGCAGCTCTTATCGGCGGTCTGGGGTTGTCTGGTTCTTCTTATACCTGTTCCTGTCAACTTGACACCTTTTTCTTCATCTCTCCTTGAAATCGTCTCCCCTTCAATTGCCTGCTCTCAATTGACCCATTACAACCAGAACAATGTTGCGGTGGTACGTGCGCTAAGCTTATACTTGCCCATGTTCGTCATCGGAACTCCCGTCTAATTGTTCTTATCCTACAGGTACCAGTCGAAGCTCGCAAAGCAGCCCATCCTCACAGCCAGTGTCACCAGCGCTGTACGTCGCTCTACTCCGGAAAATCGCCAATTGATCTCAAATCGTTCGGTCAATTGTCTGTCTAGTTTACGATAACTGACAATCGCTCCACAGGTGCTATTCGGAGCTGGCGACACTTTGGCGCAGCAGGCAGTCGATCGCAGGGGTCTCGAGAAGCATGACTTCGCAAGGACAGGGCGCATGGCCCTCTACGGTGGTGGTGAGTGAAACAGCCCCGTTACATCATGTTGATCTACGCCTTGCTCAATAATGTTCGTCATATTACTGTTCTTACGAGCTAACGCCGATCTAGCTGTCTTTGGTCCCGCCGCGACGACTTGGTTCGCTTTCCTGCAGCGCAACATTGTTCTGAAAAGCAACAAGGCCACCATCTTCGCTCGTGTTGCTGCTGATCAATTACTCTTTGCGCCCATTCAGCTTACTTGCTTCTTGTCTTCCATGGCCATCATGGAGGGCGTGAACCCGGTTGAGAAGTGGAAGACGACCTTCCCTCCCAGTTTCAAGGCTAACCTTATGGTCTGGCCTTTGGTCCAGGGCGTTAACTTCGCCTTTGTTCCTCTGGATCTCCGTGTGCTCGTGGTCAACGTTATCTCTCTGGGTACGTGTTGCTTGTCCTGGTTTTCCGACCAATGCTGATTGTTTTCTAGGCTGGAACTGCTTCTTGAGCATGATGAACAGCGGAGATACTGAATAGACTTTTCGTCAGTTCGGGTTTTGATGATTGCGCTTGGAGATACCCTTTGCCACGCAACCGAATTTTCCCCCTCGGAACTGCGGGCATACTCTCTTCGTTTTCTTTTCACTTTTACTTCAACTCGCCTTCATCTTCCCTTTGCGTGTAACAGTTAGCTCACTGATAGAGGATTGTTTGGGAAAAGTTTCCGCGGTTGATAGACATGTACGGCAAGGTTCAGCAAGGTTCGCACTCTGTTTAGATAGGATTTCAAGGATTTCAATAGAACTTAAATCAGATGCATGTTCACTTTATATCAATATGATCTTCTAAGTCTAGAATGTCTTGAGTTCTCCATCTTCTCCATGTTCTTAGGGTTTCCCCTGTAGCCAATAAGACCCGTGATCGGTGAGTGTCCGCCCGAAAAGGAAAAGCGGAACAGCTGCGGCCAATCTTCAAAAAACGATCGAAGAAACCTCATTATACCTGCAGTGTCCATCAATACCTTGTTGTACCGTGAATCTGCCTGGAGCAGTTACTTGACTTCTACGTGGTTTGTTGCGCATTCACGGCCGCTTTCCGCTTACCTTTCACTTTTGGGCTGCACTTTCCTTGACGGCCTCGACAACACAAATTTTCCTCCCCCACCGAGACTTCTCGCCTTCAACGACCGTCCGCTCCCCTCCTCCTTCAACGCAATCTCACCGCTCACGTCTTTCCTGTTCGATCTAAAATCAGTTTCTCCTTACCTCAGTCATAATGGCCGCTGTCGCAGAGAACGCTCCCCTACCGGTGACGAACGAGAACACGGCCCCGCCCGCGGTTTCCGCTGAAGAGAAGACCGAGAAGGCCAACGGCGATGTCGTTACCGTCTTCCACGACCCTGATAACTTCAACGTCAAGCACCCTTTGATGCACGAGTGGACTCTCTGGTTCACGAAGCCTCCAAGTGGCAAGGTAGGACACGCTCGGTCTGTCGTTGGAAGGTCTGTGCTCACTGGCTCGGAATAACAGGGCGACAACTGGAACGACCTTTTGAAGGAAGTCGTGACTTTCAACTCGGTTGAGGAATTCTGGGGCATTTACGTATGTATTCTCACCTGATAATCCCATGGATTCTTGTACTAACATCTGTCTTCTCAGAACAACATTACTCCCACGTCCGAGCTCGGCCTCAAGGCTGACTACCACCTCTTCAAGAAGGGCGTTCGCCCCGAGTGGGAAGACCCACAAAACAAGCACGGCGGCAAGTGGTCGTTCTCGTTCAAGGATAAGCGCTCGGTTCCCATCGATGACCTGTGGCTCCACGCCCAGCTGGCGGCAATCGGCGAGACCCTCGAGAGCGATGGCGACCAGGAGGTCATGGGTGTTGTTGTGAACGTGCGCAAGGGTTTCTACCGTGTTGGTCTTTGGACACGAACCGTCGGAAAGAGCATCCCCGGTGACAAGAACGGACGCACACCTGCTCAGGGCAAAGAAGTGCTCGAGAACATTGGTCGTCGCTTCAAGGAGGTTCTACGCGTCGGCCCCAACGACAGCGTGGAGTTCTCAGGACACACGGACAGCGCCCACAGCGGTAGCACAAGGGCCAAGGCCAAGTACTCTGTTTAAGCCTCTCATGACAGACAGTGCTCTTATGACGAATCATGAGTTCTGAACTCGTTTCAAGAGATGAAATGACGGAACATGCTCCGGTTACGGGTGTAGGCATGAGTTGCGCTAAGCGAGCTCTAGAAAAGCGCTGCACCCGAGCCCTTTCGATTCGCTGTTGATGACTTGCTAGTAGACACCAGCTTTTACCTTTTCATGCTTTATTTTTGACGAGTCTATACCACTTATATTGGAGTTATATTTATGGGTCCGAAGAAAGCAAAGCGTTGCGAGATCATCACAAAAGCAACGGCAGCCGAATCATGAGTTCCATAACTACGTTTGTACTTGCTGTCAATCTAGCTTAGGAATACATCTAGTATTCTCATCGACTGGTTCAAGTATCGACAGGCTGAGTAGTTGGGCAACTCCGACGTAGTGTAGAGAAGTCTTGGCGGATAAGCACTGTACTAAGCTGCTGGCAACCGACTAGCAATGTTCAGACTTGAAACCAAAACCGAGTGTCTAGCACCCATAAACCTTGTGCTTCGTGATAGCCTTGCATATAAATATCGCAAATGTCCTTTCGGGGGCTAAAGCATGCGGAATGCTTTCCGGTAAGCGAAATATATATTTACATCCGTTTATGCACAACCCGACGTGAACCGCCCCATTGATAGGCCAGCCCGAAAACCCTAGCGCTTGGGGCTTTCTTTTCTGTTTTGCTCATGCCGGGATAGATAATGCAAGTCATATAAATACTCTACATAACCGCCCCAGGTTCCCTGTCGTAGGGCGGGGGCCGCTTTTTGGTCTGTGGAGTGTGAACAGAACCGGCCCCGCTGATGTGAGGATGTTTGATGAGGATGGCAAAATGCAGGGCCAGACTGGCCGTAAGAATGGATAGATAAATGGATGTTGCTTGTTCTCGAGCCTTAAAGGAGGATCTTATATGATACTTCTGCCGGAGAGGATCTTCTGGTCGCTGGCTTTTCTTGTGGATGCACTGTGCCTGGCTGAGTAGGCAAGGCGCATTGTGTATGAATATCTGCTCCAGAGGGAAGGTTCACAGAACCCAGGAAAGCTCTCTGACCTCTCTGCTATTCACTAGAAGGATTTTTCAGAGCTCAACAGGAGAAATAACTCCACCTGCTATCTGCTGAAAGACCGAACTGCACGATTCTGGAGTGGTTTCGGAGTGAGGAGTTGTTGATGCTCCATTGCGTTCCTCCTCGACCTCTCCTCTATTCCTTCTCTTTCTCACTCACTCACTCACCTCCTCGAAAGCTCTTACTCTCTTAACTTCCAAATGCTCGCTCAACCTTTGATCGCCATGGCCACTGACACCACCATGGACCCAAAAGCGAACGGCATCGACGACTTCCCAGCGCACTGGAAAGCATCGCTTTTAGGCGAGGAGTTCTGGAAGGATGCAGAGAACTGGAATAAGAATACGAATGATAAGATTGAAGCTGGTAAGCTCACTCCCACCGGCTCTTCTTCTCTCTCCTTTACAATCATATCCTGTCCCAAGGTAATGGAACTGCCTGAGCTCTAACTTGCTCCAGACCACGATCAAAACCTTTACACCAGGTTCCCCTTCAACATCGGCCCAGAGCAGACGCCTCGCGCTTTATCGACGACAACTACAACAGCAGATTCAGACGAAGAGGTCTCTACAGTAGCCTCTACCAATGCCAACACTGAAGCCGAGGAGGTCCACGCCGACAAGGAAATTGACGCTGTCGTTCCGACTAAGAAACGAGTTCGCCGATTTAGCATGAGCGATGCACTGAATTTGAACAGTCTCCGACGCAGTGGTTCAGCCGTATCTACTACTACTAGCCGTGGTAATGGGATGAGGATGGGCAGATATGTACCCTCAGGATCTCGATCCCGTTCACACTCTAGGTCTCGAGGCCCTGGTACTCGTGGTCGCGCGTCTAGTGTTGCGGCTGCGGTCACAGGTGAGGTGCGTCGGTCAAACTCGATGATTAGGGCGACGTTGAATAGATTTACGGGGCGAGGAAGAAGGAAGGATAGCGAGGAGGAGGAGGGGTTGTCTGAGGTAGCCGTGCAGGAAGAAGTTGAAGTCGACGCTGAAGAGGAGCAGAAAGAAGAACCGGTCAGCGACATCCCAGATTTTACTCCAGATCAAGCAACACCCGCAAATCCGCTCATGGAATTTTGTGGAGGACACCTATGGGCTGCTCTACCAAAGAACCGCCGAACTCTAGGGCTGGACGTGTTCTGGCCTGTGCCGCTTTCGGACAAAGCTACAACTACAAGTTCAGATGAGACCACCGAAGACAGAAACCACAACCACCACATCAATATCGAAACCAAAGACCTTGTCAAAGGGAGGGAGGAAGAGGGAGGAGAAGAAGAAGACCCCTCCCTCTTCCCCCTCTCCGACATGACCCCTCTCTGCACATTCCGTAACCTGCGTTCCCTCAAAATCACAGGCATGATGCAGTCTTACCAAAGCTACATCTTCCAAGCAGCCTGGGTAAACCCGAACCTCGAGGAGCTAGAACTCGGCATGGCGCTACCACCCCGCCTTCGTCGAGCCTATAAATGGCCGTATATCAAGGGTGGATGGCGCTTGGATAAAGCTACATACGGAGAACCGGTCTATTAGTATGCCCTTTCAGATGCTCTCGCCAACAAAAAGGGACATTATACTGACTTCGAAAAGCGGAACAGGTACTGGCACACTCCACAAGTCCTACGGCCGCGCAGCATACCTAGACAAACACTGCATCGAGAAGTCCAAAATCCGCGCAATGGCAATTGGTCCCACACGCAACCGTCTCTCTATCCGAACCCTAATCCTAACGGGAATCGTCGTCGACGCAGATCCCTTCCTCCACTGGTTCGACCCGAAGCGCCTAAAATGCATTAATTTCAAGGACGACTGCGTCGACGCGGGATTTTATCTGGCGGGGTGTATGGGACGCGTATCTGTGCTGTTCCCGAGACTCATTAGGGATGAGAGTGAGGAGGGAAAGGGCATTATTGTGGGAAGGAAGGTTGATTTGAAGAGGGAGTTGAGGGTTGTGAAGTTAGAGAAGGGGAGGAAGGTTGGTGAGGGTACAGTTCGGGGGAGAGAAGATGGTTCGGAGAGAATTGTTCTAGGGGATGTGAGGCTCGGTTGTAAGGGTGATAAGAACGAGGCAAGGATTGGTGAAAGTGAGCTTGTGAGCAAAGGAGGTGTTGAGAAGGGCCGCGGTCAAATCGGAGTTGCGTTTTAGGCTTTCATGACTATCATGATGCTATGATGTCTGCTTTATGCACTATTATGACTGTTAATAAGAGGGCCATGGATGAAATCGCTATCATTAGACTGTCCTGACTTGACTACCTTGAATGCAGATATCAATTGAGTGATTGTTTCCTTTGAAGCGAGTAGAGTATCTCGTGCTCTAAAAAACAGAATCCCATCCTATGCCCATGCTGAGACAGCACGCATACATCAGACAGAACAACCGTAGAACAAAAAAAAAAAATAAAAAAAACCATGGCCAAACGCACCACTAACATATCCCAAATAAAGAACGGAAAAAGAAACCCAGAACGACTCTTAAAGCTCATCCGTCAAATCCATAAACCCAGCTCCCAACCCCACAACCAGCGCCTCCTCACCCGCGTCCAACAAACCCGCTTCACCGATCAAATCATCTAATTCGATCTTGAAGTCCTCGTCCTCATCCTCGACTTTGCCATCGTCTCCGGAATGATGACTGTGGACGTAATCCTGCTGATTAGCTGTGTAGTTTTGACTCTCTTGCTGATGCTGATGCTGATGCTGATTTTGACGCTGACGCCGGTGAGAGACAGGCCGTGACCCGAGAATAGTAATTTCGTCTTCTTCTGTAGTTGGTGGAGAGGGCTGCCGAGGGGCGTATTGGTTGAGCATTAGCTGAGTGAAGGGGTTGGTGATGGGTGTGGTTGTTGGGGGGTATGAGTGGGCTTGTACTTGCGGCTGAGCTGATATAGCGAGAGATGTAGAAGTTGTTGGATGTCCGGTGCCGCTGACGAGCGTGTTCGTCGAAGGCAGAAAGGCAGGAGCAGAGGCAGACGTTGGTCCAAGAGAATGAGAAATCCCAGCATTCGCCGTCCTAGTCGCAGTTCCAGTCCCAGACCTAGTTGCTGAGATACCATCTCCCAACCCATTAACAACGACAACGTCAACAGAATTCCTGTTTCCAGATCGCACGTTGATCCCCTGGGCGCCTCCCTGATTGCGCTGTTGTCTGCCCTGGAGCCGGTTATTCCTCGCTTGACGCTCTAGCTCAGCCCTAGCCCGCTGCTCGATGTGATTGCTATTGCCGTTGCCGTGGCCATTTGCATGAATCGGACCGCGAGGACCGGGACGGTAACTGCTGCAGCCGCTGCTATTCCCACCCATGTATCCACTTCCACTGCTGTGACTACTGTTCCGCGCCTGACCTCCCCCTCTCCCTCGTCGACGGCGGTTCCAACCCGGGGTATTCCCGTCTCGAAAGTCGCGGTAGCCGCGGAATTGAGGGCTGCGGTCTCGAGCTGGGGGTTCAGTGAAGGACTGTGTAGATAGAGAGTCGAAGTTAGTGATTATGGGTTAGTGTTTGGCCTGTCGAAGTTGTGTTTCTGGGTATTGTATGTTGCTTACCACCAATCCGCCCGTCGCGACGATCGAGAACCCGTTTGGCAGTGTTATAAACGTTCTGTTTCCGAGAGAAGACACGGTGACGCCGCTGGATTCGCGAGTGCCGAAGTACCATTGGGTTGACTGCGACTCTGTAGATGGTGTTGTCGTTGCCTTGGGACGATTAGCGGTTGCTGAGAAGGGCATGAGGGAATGGAGATGGGGATTGTTCACCATGATGTAGTTGTAGTATGGCGCAATGAGTGAGAGAATTAGGGGTTAACCCTGGATTGTAGAGATAGATGATCTGGCGGAGGAAGCGACAGGAGGAGGAGACCAAGTGGTGCTTGGATTGCGATGTTGTGGATGCGGCTTCCGTATGCAGCTCACCAGGTGGTAGTCAGACTACGATGGCCACCTTGCGCACATTATCTAGTTGATTCTGGATAGTATACACTAGGCGCCCAATAATATCAACATTTGTTACGTGCAGCGGCATTTTGATTCATTACTAGGTATTGCTACGCCTGCAAATGTTATGTGCTTGTAAATGATTTTTAGCATGGGCCTGATATAGTTTCCAAGGCAGAGCGCATCCACATAAAAAGTGCCCACAAAAGCTCTGCCCAGTCCACTGCATTGCCCAATACTACTAGGATTTACACAGGGAAACAGAGCCTCAATACGCCATACGAAATCGAGTAGAAGATGGGCAGGGCTGCATGAGTCGAATGGAGCCCCGAATCTCCGACGTCGGCTACCGAGCAGCCCCATTGTCAGCAAGTTGAGCACGTCCCAACTCCCTAGTGTCTGTAGGGCTGCAAGGCTCAAGAGCCAGGCCTAGCGCATGCATGACAACAAGTTGCGTTATGAAACTTACCTCCTTGAGGCTCATAAGCAGGGCCGATCTCGGCTTCGGCGTCTATATTCGGCTAGTCTTGATGTTGGGCCACGACTATCAGCGACCGTTGCTTCGCTTTGAAAAGGCCAAGCAGTTATTGGGGGGAGAGCGATTAAGCATCCTTTCGTTGCTTGATGGCGCTGCAGGATGTATTCTCATGAAATTTTGCTGGCAACTGGATGCTTCGTGGTTGATGACTTGGCTTCAAGTGAGAAGCAATGGATTGCAGCTGAGTATGGAGCAACTCTGACTCAAGAATGGACATCGTCCTACAATGACGGATAACCCCTGTGGCTCATATCTCTCACACCGAACAAGTGGTTATATAGTGAGGGTCCTTCTGTCCCATCTATCGTTGACAACCATGAGTCACTGGTGAGGTCGAGGAGTCTTGACACTGCCATCATCCCTACGCCGAGGTTCATCCGCAGTCCATCCACGTTTCGATCGTATGTCCGAGTCAGCATGGTCAGTCATTGGAGTATGTTGCGCGTTCTGCGTCTAGCCAAGAAAGTCCAAGATCTTGGGATTGGCCTGCAGGAGGACCAAGACGCGCGGTGTCATGGTAGGTGCTTAGCGCCTCTTGGAAGGCGTGCTCATTGAGCTAAATTACACGACGGGCCTGCATTGATAAGAGGGTGGCTCCCTTCTTAAAGCGACTGATTTCCTGTCTTTCGAACTGTCCCTCGTGGTGTTTTTCAAGATGTGAGGATTGTTGATGTCGACCTCCGATCTCGCACGTGAGATGGCAGTTGGTCGTCTGTCGCAGATCACTTTCTCTCTCGAATCAAATTTCTCAAAATTGTCATCCTATTCTGCATGATCGTCCCAGCTATGCTAGGTTTCATGGTATGTCAACTCATTTTGCTGTTCACCTTGTCCTCTTTTGCCATTGAATGTCTTCATCTCAGTCTGTCTCTCCACCGATACCGGAGCAGGTGAATCTCAGACTCGCCCGATCGCGGCGTCTGAGCAGATGACTATCATGCTGTCTAGACAAGCACTGACTCGTTAAGTAGCACTAGGAATCCGGCGTCTTATCAATTCCTTTCACCTCGTTCGATTCTCATTGCTCGATAATCAAAGATAGCCAGCAGCGGCTTGAAGCGCCGCCGCAGTTTACCCCGACCGGTTAGATCAATGTTCCACCGACCACGCTGCATCATCCGGAAGTCCGAGTTCGAGATAGGAAGCGATTGACTCTCTCTGGCCAACGAGCGCCACGAGGTAACGAGACAGCTGCATTCTGGTTTGCTCCAACCTGGGGTAACATCGCGTGCGGTGGATAACCTCTGTCACATCCCCAGTTTCTTGATTTCGCCCTCATTGAACGTGGAGATTATACTTTCAGATACACCGGATCTTTACCAGGGAAATGACCTCGAGTTGGAGATGGGAAGTCTACTGAGTCACATCGTGTAGCACAACACGCGGGGACTGGTGCCGGACTATTGTTGCGCGACTTCGTCGACCACCACCTCGAAATGAACTGAGTGGGGTCTCTCCTCACTGTCGAGCAAGAGGACTCGAACGGCTGTACTCGACGGCAGGAAACGCGGTCCTTATCTTTGCGATGCGAGATATCCGGTCGCTAGCACGATCGTTTACGTTACCTAAGATGTCCCGCATGCGGTCTAACCTCGGTCAGTCGCAAACAGAAACTGCTCACGGTCGCGACAAGGAAGGCAGCACTTGTCTACAGAGGATTTGACATGTATTCTTGTTCGAAAAGAAGAAATTATGCTTGACTCTGGTATTCTGCAGACCACTCTGTACAATCAGATTGTGTGCATGCAGGGGGCGACTCGATGGCAAAAAATCTCCATCGCGCCAGCCGGTGAACTCCGGGCGTTAGCCACACGACCCAGTTATGTTGCGGCTAGCCCTGACAAGACCGACAAGCCAGCCCAGAAAGGCTTGATTGCCGTTTGACTCGCTTGTTTGAACCTGGGGTTACATCGGTGGTTACTGCTCTTTTTGGACGGACTTTTTACGGGTCGCCATTTCGTTATGGGTTTTTTTGGAGATAAGACGGTCCCGCTTTGACTACCACGCGACTCTCGCCATGGGTATAATTATGGTGTGACTCGCCGCCGTCCCAGAAGTTTGTTCTTTTACCTTTGCGACAAGTCAAGCTCTATCCTTTCGACTGAGGATCTTCTCTGCCGTTGCACGTCCTCTTCAATATGTCTGCAGTCGAGCACGGCGTCGAGGCCACTCTGTGAGTTCGCCTCCTTGCATTCCCCTCGACTATCCGCGTGCTAGTCCGCGGACCCCGGCTGCCATTTTTCTTCACTCCGAATCGCTTGCTAGGGTTTTGCTGACCTACTGAAGGCCGGCCTCCGTTGCCGATACCACTATCGCCCCTGCCGCTGCGACGGAAAAGGATCAGTTCGTTGACGAGAAGGCTCTCCGTGATACTCCTGACGGCGAGGAGCCCAACGCCGTCGAGAACAAGACCCTCCGCCATGTCGCCGAAAACCTCCCGCTCTCCGCTTGGTTGGTCGCCATTGTCGAGCTTTGCGAGCGTTTCACATACTATGGTATGTCTGGACTGTTTCAGAACTACGTCCAGCGTCCATTGGACGGAAGCGAGGGACGCGGAGCGCTCGGCATGGGACACCAAGGTGCTACTGGATTAACCACTTTCTTCCAGTTCTGGTGTTACGGTTAGTCTGAGTATCATCTCTAACGTGGAACCAGAGTCTAACGTTTGCAGTCACCCCTATCATCGGTGCCATCGTCGCTGATCAGTATCTCGGCAAGTACAAGACCATCGTTCTCTTCTGCGGTGTTTACCTCGTTGGTCTGTTGATCCTCGTCTGCACTTCGATCCCCACCGCTCTTGAGAATGGAGCCGGTCTTGGAGGATTCATCGTCTCTATTCTTATCATTGGTCTGGGTACTGGTGGTATCAAGAGTAACGTCGCTCCTCTGATTGCAGACCAGTACAAGCGCAAAAAGATGGCCGTTACCACCACCAAGAAGGGTGAGCGAGTCATTATCGACCCATCTCTTACGATTCAGCGTATTTACATGATTTTCTACGGCTGTATCAACCTCGGTTCGCTCTCACTGTTGGCTACTCCCTACATGGAGCGTGACATTGGATTCTGGTCGGCTTATCTGCTTTGCTTGTGCATGTTCGCTGTCGGTACTGGCATTGTCATTTGCGGACGCAAATTCTACGTTGTCCGTCCTCCCCAGGGATCCGTCATCACCGACGCTTTCAAGGCTCTCTGGATCATGGTCATCAATCGCAACATGGACGCTCCCAAGCCCACGTGGCAGGCGGAGAACAATGGCAACCGCACCAACGTCCCCTGGGACGACCATTTCATCGAGGAGCTCAAGCGTGCCCTCGTTGCTTGCCGCGTCTTCGCCTTCTACCCCATCTACTGGGTTGTCTACGGCCAGTTCTCCAGCAACTTCGTCACCCAGGCTGGCCAGATGCAGGGCCACGGCATCCCCAATGATCTCATGCAGAACTTCGACCCTATCTCCATTATCGTCTTCATCCCTATTTTGGAGTCCCTGGTCTACCCTGTTCTCCGCCGCATGCGCATCCGCTTCCGCCCCATCTCCCGCATCTCGCTTGGTTTCATCGTTGCCTCTTTGGCTATGATGTACGCTGCTATTGTCCAGCACCTCATTTACTCGGCTGGCCCGTGCTACGACTCTCCCCTCTGCGATGCTTCCAAGGTCAACGGCTCCGCCCAGGGTAACAACATCCATATCGCCATTCAAACCCCCGCCTACTTTTTCATCGGTATCTCTGAGATCTTCGCCTCCGTCTCTGGTCTCGAATACGCCTACACCAAGGCTCCTCCCTCGATGAAGTCCTTCGTGCAGTCCATGTACCTCCTCACCAACGCCTTCGGTTCCGCTCTCGCTGAAGCTCTTACCCCCGCCGCCTTCGACCCCGCTATTATGTGGATGTTCGTCGGTCTCGCCTGCGCTTCTTTCATCGTCGGTATCCTCTTCTACATCATCTACCGCCACCTCAACGACCAGGAGGACGAGATGAACGCTCTTGACGCCAACGACCCTGACGTCCCTGTTCCTCGCGTTGAGAAGAACGAGCAGTAAGCAGCCATTGATTTGGTTAGCTTAGCTTTTGGTGTTTTGGTCATGTTCTATGATGAGCTGTATATATGCATAATGCTGTAATTGGTCTATGGTATACGTTGCATAGCGGATCCTGCTGAGCAGATGATAGTGTTTTTGGTTTGTACATAGTTAATATATTTATCTTATTATTATTTATACATACTCTTCTGTTCAAATTCACTTCCTACCTCAATTTTATTTAGACTTGAGTATAGCTCGAAATTCTCAATGAGAGCCCTCTCATCATATGACTCAACTAGGAGCACACTCACCGGCACCTACCGACCCCTTCCCACCATACCCCCTCAACAGTCAACAGTCAAACCGGAACCAAGTCCTCACTCCGAAACCTAAACCCACAATAAGAGCAATTTAATTTTTAACCATAACAAGCCCTACAAAAGTGGACTCCGTGCCTGTCAGAAACACTCAAATTGAATTTCTCTGACACAACAGAATCCCAGGTCTCGGATTCTTAAAAACGCCAAGACTTAGAGCTTCAGCACGCGACTGGCATCGGCGACTTCCGCTGCTCGGTACGTAGGACCCACCACGTACCTGCTTTCCATTTCGTTGGCGGCGGCGCAAAGCTGCGCTGTGGATTCGCCTGTGGACTTTCTTTTCCACCTTTCAAGCTTCTTTCCGCGAATTATGTTTCTCTGAGCGTGGGAATGTGGAGTTGAGGAAAGTCGTGCCTGCCTTAGTCCCTACAGCAGGTCCGTTTTATCGGGATCTGGTTTCTTATTTCAATTTTATGCAAGGGCTTGGGGAGGGTGACCCGGGTTGCCCAGCCGGGTTTGCGGCACGGATAGGTATTCACAGCGCACTATGAGGTTGAGTCTTGGCGTATGCTTGATTCCAGCGTGGTGGGATCGCCATTCGAAGGGAGAACGGGAATAATGGGAGTGTGAAGAAGATGTCTAGTGCAAAGTGTGATTCCAAAAAGATATGCCCGTCTTTGATGTTAGGATCTGAGTAGTCGGAGTCCCGGGTGGTGGGAGGTATCGATGTACGCGGTACGTAGTCTATCGCCGGCGTACTATTTTCTGGTGAGGTTTTGTCAAAGGCTACCGCGGTAGTACCTGGACAGCTGTGAGGTTAAATTGTAGTCTATAGTATACACTTCCACTAAGAAAAGACTAGCGAGGAGGAAGATGAACGCAGACCTAGTTCCATTCTGGCATACTAAGTAAAGCTAAGCTAAATATTATACAACAATCTTCATCACCATTTTCGAACCTTTTTCTTTTCAAGGACGATACAGACCAGACTTTTGACTTTTGTTGACTTTTGACTTTTGTTGACTTTTGACTTAGAGTGCAAGTTGCGTCCGTCAATCTCCGAAATTTCAGAAAAACATTAAATTGACAAGGAACGAGTTAGACTCAGGTGAGCTGAAGGTCCTTCATACCTTAAAAGGCCTGCAAGAAGTCTTGCTCAGCGGGCGAAACATTCATGCCCACCCCACCGCCAAAAGCCTTGCGCTTCGCAAGAGCCTTAGCCTTGAGCGGGATGCGGAAGCGCTGCGGGCTACGACGGCGCTGCCTGTTTCCTCCATAGCCGGAATCCCAGCCGCCACCACCACCACCGCCATAGCTATAAGCGCGCTGGTCGTCGTCATCGTTCCGGGTATCTCCGTACTCGCGCTCTCCGCGTCCACGACCATACTCACGGCCGTACTCGCCGCGGGTGTACTGGCCGCGACTATGGGCGTACGGACGGCTGTATCCATAGTCTTCCTGGGCGATGGCCGTGAAGACTGGGGCGACCTTGCGGATTACAGCGGGCGCGACCTTCATGACGGTTGGGCCGTGCTGGCGGATGACGTCGCGCATGACTTCGAAGAGGCCCTCCTGCTCGAGCTGCTGGTGTGAGATGTGCATGATTGCTTGGAGGGCGGCTTCGCCGACGACAGCGCGCAAGGGGAGGCACTCGACGGAGAGCGGGAATTGCTCGTCGTCCACGTCCATGTCGACGATTTGGTGCAGGTTGTGCAGGTTGACTTGCTGGCCTTGGTGGCCGTGCAAACGGTGGCCCTGCTGGCGTTGGTACTGGCCCTGGTACTGGCCCTGGTAATACTGGCCCTTGTCGGTGAGAAGGGGGCCGGTCATTTGGGACTGCCTTCTGCCGCCCTCGATAATGGAAGAGGCCGTGGAGCGGAGCTGCCTTGGGACATCGAGCTGGTCCCACTTGACTTCGGCGTCCTGATCGAGGGCCTCGGAGGTGACGTTAGAGACGAAACGCTCAGTGCGCTCATCTCTTGCGCCCTGGGAGATGCTGTCGACGAAGGAGGCCTTCTTACCGCTGAGACCACGGCGGCTTGTGTCACGGAATTGGCGGAACGAGGGGATGGAATCAGAACGGCTTCGGTAGCCTCCTCGGGTGTTTTTGCGGACTTCGTCGAGAGCCAGGCGGAGAATAGGCTCTTGGGCAGAGTTGATGACGGTCGAGCCGGTTTGCTGGATGGTAGGCAAGAACTCCGTCACAGTCTGGGTTATAGTGTCGAAGATTTGCTCGTCCTGACGCATCTCCGGGCTCATCTCCTGGATAGCAACGAGGGCCGCTTCGGCGAGAATAGCACGCTCAGCGATGCCATTGAAGGCCTGATGTTTTTCAAAGTTATAGTCGGAAGTTTCGACGTTTTCCATTAGCGCATTCGTGGCGGCGCTGAGAGCAATGTTTGTAACGGCACCGGCAGGCACACCGAGTTGACCCAGGGAAAGTTTGGTCTCGGATAAGAGGATGTCTCGTGAGATGGAGGAGGGGAAGTCTCGGACGAGCTTGAGGATTTGGGAAACAAGCTCCTGCTCTTCGCCGCGGCCGCGGTGCTGCGGCTGATACTGGCGACGTTGGCGCTCGTAGCGTCCACCACGCTCGCCGCGCTCCTCCATAGCATCCAGAGCATTGATATAGGGCTCGAAGGGATACCCCTGGCGGCCAATGACAGTGGCACAGTTCTGGCGTCCGCCGTAGGTGTGCACACCGATGCAATTGAGATTTTCGTCAAGGATGGGACCGCCGTGGCATCCTGCATGCGTTAATATGAAAGTATGGCATATCTGATCGAGTTTGGCCTACCTCCAAAGTTATCAAGGTTGTGCTCCAGCATCTGCCATCGGGATCGTTCCAGGTCCCACTTGGTCTGCTGGAAGGCTTCGTGGAGGTTAGCGCCAGGCTCGCCGTTCCTCTTGATATCAGCAGCATAGCCGACGACGCCGATCTGAGTCCTTTCATTTGCTGGCGTGTTCCTGTACCTGAATGGAGTGACATCATCGAATGGTCTGTTCAGCTTGATGAAAGCCAAGTCTGCTTCCTTACGGCCACCCTTCTCCATCCAGTCCGGGGTGGTAGCGACGCTCTTCCCTACACGGAACTCGACCTCGGGGTTCTCGACGTTCTGTCTACCGGTGTACCCGATGAACACCTTCACCTCGGTGAGTTCACCTAGATCGTAGTTCCAGTCGTAGACGCAGTGACCGGCAGTTACGACAAGGTCGTCTCTCACGAGGAAGCCGGTAGCGACATTCCAGGTGTCTTCCTCGCTATTCTCATAGCGCAGGAAAAGCTTGGCGATTGCTGAGCCTTGTTAGTTTGGAAGAAATTTATAGAATCGATGATACGGGAACTTACCTCGATACTTGGCGCCTGGTAAAATGTCTCGTCTGTTGACAGGGGAACGGTCGTCATCGTCTCGCTGGGGAGGGGAGTCGTTCAAATATTTGAAGTGCTGAACGTCCCTCGGCACATCCGAAGAGCAGCCCCCCAGCTCCCAGGTGGGGATGTCATTGGAAGAGGACCTATTGCTGCCGTTGAAGATGAGAGGCATGATGAGTTAGGGGTAACGTGAGTGGAGAGAGTTGACGTGAGATTGCTGAAGCTGAAAAGTTGCTATGAAAAGTACGTGTGAGATTGGTTTCACGGAAGAGGGTTGTATCGAAAGAAAAAAGAACTAGAACAGGCCGATTCGGAATGACCAGACCTTTATACTGGGTAAATAACAACATGAGCAATTGCTTCGCGTCAACCCCGCAAATTCGAGCTTCAGTGGTGACGGTCATCGCCATCAACAGATGGCCGTGAGCACCTCAGTAAGATTGGGTCTAGCGTCATAGACAACTGCGCGAAAATTAATCTAGACAGATCGAATGGTCTCGGCAGTGCATGGGCTCAGCAATTGGATGTCAATGAAGGCATTCTCTCAAGTTCAAAGCCTATACAGCCATGAGGAGGTGGGATGAGGAATGCTGATGCTTCGTCGACAGGTGGCAGATGGCGGGGAAGGCCTAGGATTTGCTTGGAAGTAATCTGCTTGGACCTACAATGAATCGACTCGAGTAGGCTGATCCCAGCTAACCAAGAGTTGGATAAGCTTATTCCGTTGGGAACCAGCGCCTCGAATCTGGCGATCAGTCAAGAGTTTGGTCCGCGTCCCGCATCCAGGAAGTATGGAAAAGGCACAAGCGGAGAGTTGAATTTCCAATGGCTATTGGCAAGGATTGGAGTATCTGACCACTAGAATATTTGTCATTGATTGTCTCGCCTTTGGATAAGAAGAGCGTCTAGGTCCATGTGTGCCCGCTGCTAGCCGGTAGAGTTAGGTATACTAGTCCTGGGACCGCACAATGCAACCTATGTCTTGGCCTGCCACAAAATCAAGTATATCCCACAGCCTAGACCTATATCCCAATTTCAACTTAGCCAGACTATGAGCAGTAGCAAACAAGAAGCCTATTGTCGTAAACTCGGTTGTCGCCTGTCGATTTACCACCGATGTGATAACGGCACTGTTGTAACGAAATAAATCCTCATTGGGACTCAATTTGGGACATATTTCAAGAGCCCTCCTCAGAATATCTGTGCATCAAATCAGTTCTATAAAAGGCGGCAAAATGAAAATGATTGTACTGATCCAACACCGTCTCCTGCGGTCTGGACATACTGTTTTGAGATTGAACAATCTCATAAGCAAAACAAACGGTCAACTCAACTTTTTCGACTAAGGGACGAGCTGCATCAAGAGTCTGTTCGACCAAGGCCAGAACTTCAAAATCGTTTTCGGAAACTTCAGGATGAGACTCAGTCTAATGCTGACACCATGTCGGTACTGTCGTAATCCGCCAGACTCCGCTGAGGGCAGATCTATGCTCACTTGCATTCTGAAAGAACAGTGGGCATATCTGGCCCAACTCTAGATTAAGATGTTTGATAATGCCCAGGTTGAGCCTCGTAAATGCTTCACAGAAATGTAGTGACGATATTCGAAGTCATTGGGAGCAAGGTGGTTGGAGTCATCGAGGGACCAAGCGTTGCCTGAAACAAAGCAAAAGTTAGAGTCTTGATAGACAAAAGCGTGAACGTCATCCCTTCATTGCTCCTGATCTAACCCGCCTTTCATCATGCAGATCATCGGGGCTCTCCGGTTTGACACGTAGGAATCAAGTAATTGTAGACTCCATGAATCCTTTGCTCCAGGGCACAATAGGCAGTCAATCCCAAGGCCACACAAAGACCATGGTACATTAATCGGAAACTGAGGTTTCTGTGAAAGCAGCTGGAAGGCCTGAATGTCTGCACTGACCTCGTTGATATTCTGTCGCCTTTGTGCTAGCAGCGACGCCCAGGATTCGAAATAGGATTCGAGGGGACGATAATGTTCAACAAACTGAACATAACTGGCTACATTGAGTATAGCTTTTATGGAACGGCCTTGAGCCTTGACCAGATCAACCTTCTTCCCCATCTTAGAGATGACTGCAGTTCCACGCCGACAATTGTCGAAGAGTAACGGCACAATAAATAATGGGATTGTGAGGTGACTGCTTGAAGGGATGCAACTTAGGATACTCCTAAGAAGATGGGCATGGTAATAGTGTAAGGCTATTATCTCCAAAAGCTGGTGGGACTCGCGTTCGCGAGCAGGCATAGGTCTCATGGCCCAATAGAGCTGGGCCGAGATTAGAGGTGAATATCTGAGGTACCTCCCGATAATCCGTATTCAGAGACTGGACTGTGAAGGCGCTAATCTGCAAGACCTAATGTTCGGAGAGCCAACGTCCCACACAATACCACGGACCATGGCCAACACGGATGAATGGGCCTGAAGCAGAACCAGAAGCTGTTCCATGTCGGTTAAATTCCACATATTACCCAGGTTGAGTACACAATGGCTCAGTGTAGGGAATGTCTTCCGTAGCCGAGGCAGGTCTGAAGGAGTGATCAGGGCAAAGATACCACTTCGAGCAGGGAGTCCACCAAAGAGACAACTCTGTAGTTGCTGATACCATGTTCGGCAAACAGCCCGCAACAAGTACTGTGGTTGATGATGTGGGAAAATGAACAATATCGAAAGAAGCATGAATCATAAGCGCCGTAAAGTAATCTATCTCTAAGTACGAAGGCGAATATGCTTGAAATGAGACACTCGGGTAACTGAAGGAGTAGCTGAGCTGATCTGTCTGTTGGGGAGGCGGTTGACACTGGCAATGGTCGCAGGGGTTTGTCTCGCTCACTGGAGGCACGCTTGTGGTTTCTGGTAAATCGTGGACCAAGCAGACAGCTGTTCCAAGCCGGTTGATGTGAAAGATGGATGAACGTCCTTTCGTAGTCGAGTGGAATGAATGGCAGAGGCGCTGCCATCGAAGGGTAGTGATTCGCTGTTGGAGCACACGAATTATAGCGCTGCAGAAGCTGTAATAGATTGGTATAGCTAGAATGATTCTATGAATCGTTGTGGAGGACTGGACTTCAAGGTTAAGATACAGGAGAAGCTGGGTCAGTGGGGGAAGGAGGGATGAAGTGCTCGTGTAGAAGTGAGGGAATTGCTCGTGACTACTGGAGCTTCCAGCAGGTTGTGTTGCCTGCTTCTTGACTACCTCGCCTCCAACCACTTAGTCTCTAATTTTTTATAGCTACTGTTCTTCACCCACATTCAAGCGATCATTCATCCAGGCGAATGAGAAATGTCTTCTCTTTTCGAGGCATATGGGCTTGCACGAAGCCAGAACCCAGACGGCAAAGCTGACGCTCCCTTGCTGCTCAATTCTTCTCAGAAGCAGGATCGTGAAGTGGCCCCTACCGGTCAGTAGACTGGTCTTTCTTCGCAACGTCAAAATCTGATCGTATTGAGAAACAGACCCAGCAAGCTCAAACTCTGTCCAGTCTCAGCTCGTCGCCCTCTTAGACCCCGTCCGAGAACTCGATTGGGCCGCCAATGCATCGAGATGGCTAAAAACAAAACAGCAACGCTCTGCGTCCATTCTGCATACACGATGAGAAGCTGTGGACCCTTGCTCGCAGTGCCGGAAAGGCGGTGCTTGGGCTTCCTGCGTTGTGTTCCCGGTGTACAATGGGCGGTCGATATATTCTTACGCGTGCTCCAACTGCGTCTACAACAACAAGGGGATAGATTGCACACATCGCAAGGCATTTGAGACGAAAGACAGCCAGATATGGGTCTCCCTTTTGAACGAGTATGTAGTTCTGCAGCGTCGGTCCTTTTTCTGATTAATATTCTTGAGTACTGACACATGAGAAGTGATATAATAGCTAAAGGTGGTCTTCAAGCTGTTCTAGCTAAAGGCCGCAAGCGCCCAAACTACCATTTAGATACAGACACACCCCTTCGAGCGAGGAAACAAAGTTGTAACAGCACCAACGCCAACCCAGAGACGCAGATCCAGCACCCATCGAAAGCGCACTCATCTTGCGTTGTCCACTCCCAAGTGAAGTCAGCCTTTGATGGAAAGATCCTGCCCTGGCCAGTGATGCCGGCTGATTGGAACGACCGAGTCAAGCTGAGAGCAATACTGAAAGACCTCAAGTTATTTGCTACTATAGTAGAGCAACGCCTAGCCGAGCTTGAGCTAGCACACGATGGAATGCGTCTAGCCGAGTTCTGGGGCCATGAAGCCTGTCAAGAACCCTTGAAAAGTTCTAGAGGACTTGTACTGGAGTCATTTGGAATTTGGTACCTCTGTGTTTGGATTAATACATACCATTTAGCATTGATTCAGGCCTCTGTTGTCGATGGCCATATCTCATTTGAGTCCAGTCCTTTTCAGGATACATCTCGCATTGGTGATTTAGCTTAGTCGCTCCCTGGACTTGTCCCAGAAAAAGAACTTAACGTACATTCGAGTCGCAATACAAATAAATTTATCATGACCATCCATGGTTAAATGCGCAAGAAGGTGGACCAAGGGGGCGGAGCAGTAGGGCAGGTTACATGTAAAGTACCACCCGAAAGAGCAACACCGCTCAAGGAACCACGATCTTGAATCTAACCTTGGTAACGGGCCTGCGTGTCATTTTTGTACCGTAGGTCGTTGAGCAGTATCTTCATGCAGTCAAACACCGTGTACCTCGTACCTTGAAAACGTCCTGTCATCGGCTGTGGGCGTGACATGGGATCTCGTCGACCACTGCACACCCAGCCTTATGCTCCCATAATCAAAAAGCCCACATAGCCCACTAGCCAGATAATACTGCCACCCACCTGCTTTGATAGTCCAACGGGCCACTGCTTCATAGAATTTGCTCACTGGCGTGTTATGGCCAGTTCTGGCGGGAATTGCTAACAGAATCCTCTCAGATACAGCGAGTTCGAAACTTGCACGCCTACTGTTTTGCCTCCTTTTTGTCGCTTGAACTACTTCAAACCTCATATCAAACAATTTGGCGTCTAGAGAGATGACTGGTGCTGCTATATCAATATCTACACGGTCCTCGATAAACATAACACATACCAATCCACCCACCAAACACCAAACGCCATTCAAGAAAACCACCACACAAACCCCCTCCCAGAATACCCAGCACCCAAGGAACCAGATAGCTTAGTGGTAAAGCGTTGTTTCCTGGAAGGTTACAGAAACAGAACGTTCGCCCGACGGGGCAACTACTACTAGTTATCGTGACACACCCTACAGGGGTACTACTAGTACGGCCTTTGAGAGAGCCGTGAGAGAGAGTCTGTGTAAATCTGTGTAAAATTTAGAGCAAAGATGCGGGTTCGATTCCTGCTCTGGTCCCTCTTTTTAGTGTTTTTGGCTTTGTTTTAAGTGCTGAGTTCCTAACAGGAAGGTGGCCGGTGTGCCGGGCCCGGGGCGGATGGGCACTGCGGTAATCTGCTCATGACACTCACTCAGTGCCGCTTCGGTCGTTAACGCGGACCTGGACTAGGAAACGAACGGTCTGTAGCTCACTGGGCTGATTGTATTAGGCGTCCCTCCAAAGAAAGATCAGATCTGTCTGTTAAAAGAGACAATGTTCTGTTTTATGGACACATCAGACCAGCTGAGACCCAGGGGCAAGGGAGGAGGGTAACCTCCTCGGCGCATCTCTGGCGGAGAGTAATCTTCGTATATCAAAAATGTACAAGAGAGATGAAAAAGAGGTTTCCCATTGCTTTTGATCCCTGGTCTCGTTCAACTTCTTCCAATGGCCTTGATTTCGTCCCAACGAATACTCACTCATAAGTGAAACCCGAGAACGACCAGCCCACGCACAATGACAGCTCCCCGGATTCGGACCTCCTCCAAGACAATCCACGCATCAAGGACCAGGTAGCTTAAGGGTAAAGCGTTGCAGTTGCCTCATGACCGAGCCTACTTTGAGCTTCTTTAGCTAGCTGAAGCTTGGTAGGCGCTTGGCTTGACTTTCCCAGGCAGCTGACGAGCTGATATGGGTCGCCAAGAGTGTCTGACAGAGCAAAGATGAAAGTTCGAGCCTTGCTCTGGTCCCCTTTCTTGCTTCTTTTCTTTTTTGATCTGATTTTAACAGACAGGGGCTGGGCGTGGGCGTGGGCGTGGGCGTCGGAGGTACGAGGGGGAAGGGGGTCATTTGCTCACTCTGGCCTGCACTAGGCACACCCAACGGATCTCCACCGAGCGTCAGGCTTGAAACAAAAAGCACAAGCTACAACTACCTGCTCTAATGGAGGACTCGCATATCAAAGATCAGGATAGCTTAATGGTAAAAGCGTTGGCGCAGACTCTCAACACGGGACCAGAGTATGAAGCTTGTCTGGACGGTATTCCATGCCGGGCAGACATATAAGCTTCTCGTGCACTACAGAGGAAACTCTTCAAAGACCAAAGAATCCAAGTTCGAATTTTGGCTTGATCTTTTTTTTGTCCGTCCAGTTGATGAACCTCAGGCCCACTACTCGATGGCTCTTCCTTTTGAGATCCAGACATACCGGGCCCGACGGGAGCTATGGCATACTTCCTCATCATTCAGAAAGCACACTATCAAAAAGACCAGGCTAGCTTAATGGTAAAGCGTTAGCATAATCGTAACATGTCCAAATCCGTGGGACTCGGGGGATCCCAAAGACCAAAGAACTCAAGTTTGATTCTTGACCTGACTCTTCTTTCTTTTTGGATGCCACTGCTGGTAGTGGCTCATTTCTTTTTGGTCCGGTCTCCTCTGCTTGCATGTGAGTGGACTGGCGGACAGATATCCCGCACTCCAACTCAACCGCATCTTCCGAGCCTATCACCCAATAAAACCCTCAAACAAAACTCAGAGACAGTGCCATACTATTACCAAAGACCAGATAGCTTAATGTCAAAAGCGTTGGTCGGGTTATTATAGCCATTCCCACCAGACTGGGGCCCATCTTGTGGGAGCGCCCGTGTCCGTGTCCTGTTTTCTGCAAGCATGCTTGATTTCATTCTGTTTCTAGTCGTTCTAACATGAAGGCCTTATATCTTGCTCGGGTACACGGTGCCAAAGAAGCAAGTTCGAATCTTGCACTGGTCGTCTTTTTGGTTTTGATTCTTGCTCATGTTCATGTCCTATTTATGGGTGTAGGCAGACGCATGGCAGGCAGTTTGAGTCCACTGTTTACTTGCTTAGCCTGCAGATAGGTAGCGCAAGCCTCTCACAAAGTTGAGCTGCGCACCAAGTAATACAAATACCGGGATAGCTTAACGGCGAAAGCTTTGGTCAGATCTGGGCAGCCGTGTGCGCAGATATAGCTGATGCCAGCGCCAGCCTGATCTAGATGCAGATACTTTGTCACGATTAACAAGCTTTAATCTAGGCCGCCCAAAGAAGGCAAGTTCGACTCTTGACCTGGTCAATGCATCTTTTCTTTTTGATTATGTGCTTCTTCTGTTCGAGGTATGCTGTTCTGCGCCAAGGAGTGGCCGACTGAAGTCTGATTGTGCCCCGAACAGGTAAGTAGTCTACTCCCAGTCCCGATCCCAGCTAACACCATCACCACAATAAACGTCTCAACCCACCCTCACTCCCAACACTGAATGACCGTCTGCTACAAAAGGAACAGAATAGCTTAATGGCAGAAGCGTTGTTCAGGGCATGTGCGTTGTACCATTGACTAGACTCAACACCGCGCGGCTTCCGTAAGTCCCGTTTGCGAGTTCGGCTGCGCTGACTACGCAGTGCAATCTTTTCGCGGATTCAAAAGACTGCAGGTTCGAATCTTGCTCTAGTCATCTTTTTGTTTTGTTTTTGGAATGGTTTGCTGGGGTCAAGGCGCCTGCGTAGCGTGGTGAGGGACTCGGAAGGGGATGGCTGGGGCACTCGGGCATGCGAACATGGCGCAGATCCGTACCCTACAAACAGTTCATTTGGGCTATTCAAATCCCACTAGTAACACAAAGGTCAGGATAGCTTAACGGTGAAAGTGTTGATCTCATCCTTCTTCCCTATCAACTTGCTCGTTGCTCTCCAGCTCCACGGGGACTGGCATTATTGACCAGGCCTGGAGTAGTGCTATTTCTGGAGCTGGGGGGCAGCAAATAAGTTGATAGATAAGAAGGATGAGATCAAAGACAGTGAGTTCGAATCTTGCCCTGGCCATGGTCTTTTTCTTCTTCTGATGGGGAGCACGCGGTTCCGTAGGTACGTTTGCTGATAAGGATGGATGGGTGCAACCTGGAGGCATTGAGCAGAAAGCACGCGCAGCAGAAAGGTATTTCTTAACTTGAGAAGTGCCAGAACGTCTAGTTCAAGTGGAAAGAACATACAAAACTCTACTGTGTCTTGCACTGTTGAGTAGACCCTCTGAGCGACGCTATACTGTACACATCAGCGGGATCCACCCCCAGATCATCAAGCATCATGAGTCCAGCACAGCCTCAAATCAACAGACTACAGCATCGAAACCAACTCTCAGAGGTCCTCATAACACCATAGCCAGAATAGCTTAATGGCAAAAGCGTTGGCCACCAGTGTGGGAACCAGTACCTCTTCTGTGAAGTTCTCTCTGCATTCACAGAACCGAAGGGACAGTTTAGCGGTCAATTGGTCACTCCCATTGGGCGGGTGACGCATCATGGGCGAGCCTAGGAATGCCTCATCCTCTGATTCGTTGGTCGAGGGTCTCTGCGGAGGCTGGCCTTGGCCGCTGTACTTGGGGGTGCTTATTGCCGCGAGTACGGATCTGGTGGGTCAAAGAAACGAGTTCGATTCTTGCTTCTGGCATTTCTCTTTTTTTTCATGGTTCTTTGGGTTCTGCAATGCTTTGTGCTATTGGGAAGACAGGGTTGTACTGCTTGTTTGGTGTGTGGGTGTATCTCGAGGTGTATATTGGAGTAACACCATAAGACCAAAATGACGGCATAACTTGGGGATCAGTCATCGCGGCTACTCAAGTGACTCAAGACCATGATTACGCTGTAAACATAGACAGCAATCTGAAAAGATCATAATTAGCTGGACGTAAACAGTCAACCTCCCTCAGAGACCAAGTGGGGTTCCCTGTGCATACGCCGAAATCTCCCTCCAAACCCCCCACCAGTAACACAACAACCAAAATAGCTTAATGGAAAAAGCGTTGGCCACTGGCTAACCTAATGAGCAGAGCGTGGGCCTAGTCTGGCTCTGATAATCTGCCCTTCTCATTCGGGGAAATAAAATACTCTTGACCTGGGATGCACGCCGCCTGCGGAAGCGCCCTTGTTGAGGAAGAATGAAGTTGAAGTTCATGAACCTTCATATCCAAGACCCACCGGCGCGTTGTCCATGACGTGACCAGCAGCCAACTGGTGGTGAAAGATAGGCAAGTTCAATCCTTGCTCTGGTTGTACTTTTACTATGCTTCTTTGGTGTCGGTATGATATGGATAAAGTGAGATTTACATCTAGATATAAGGGTAGATGGCAGCTACCTGTAACAGCCAGGAATACAGAAGACATCGCCCTTCAATTGAAGTAGGCTAGACAGACTGAAGTTGAAGAAAGGCAGGCAACCATGTTACAACAAACGCAACAAAGCACCTACAAACGAAGAACAACCACTCCCGTAGAAAATCCCCCTCTTTCCCTCTCATGTTCCCACAAAAGCCAGGATAGCTTAATGGCGAAAGCGTTGACGACCTAACTTGGAAGATAGTCCCTCCTCATGTGAGAGATCAATCTTTCTCCGTACAGATACACAGGGGCGTTCATTAATCATGATGAGGTATCTAGGTACTTATCATGATGAATGAGCTATCTGGGGTCTGGGGTGGCAGGGCCGACGTCCCCTTGAATGCACACTATAGATGCCAGACCTAGTTGTCAGAGAATCCGAGTTCGAATCTCGTACTGGTCAATCCTCGTTTCCCTCTCTTTTTCCAGCTGGAGAATGCTAGAAGGCTGGGGTAAATGGTAGGTAGATAAAAGGTGTTGTGAATGTAGATAGGGTTGACCAATTAGGTGCTTCCTTTCGTTCCTACCCTAGAATACTCCCTCCGAAGAGACCTAGGAGGATGCAGAACAGTCCCTTCAAACCTACAAGCCATTTCCTTAAGTCCTGTTTACAATGCGTAGAGCAATGAGCCGCCGAATGAATACACGGTAAAGTGATACGAAGCAGGCCAGCTACCAGCCTACAGCTGGAGCTGGAGGCGGTTGAGATAAACTCAGCATGGCGTAAGGAAAATCGTCGACATCCACTCCACAAACCCCACCATAAACTCAATAGCCAGGTACGACTCTAGAGTCTAGACAAGCAATGACAGCTGAGAAAACTAAAGCTACAACTCACTCGAGGCCCTGCTAGGCTACAGTTGGACATCTGGGATGAATGATTTGCAAGGTACTCCGTACTTTACGCTAGAATACAAGACAACAAATCCGCCAGCTTGACCTAACCATGGGAATATCATTTCCCCATGTACCTCTAACTCATTTCGCAGGCCAGATAGCCTAATGGTAAAGCACCGATAAAAGAGACCCACGGAGTACGGAGTAGGGTGGAGGGAACTATGGATTGCTAATTCAGATCGTGAATCATATTCAGCGTAACCTTGAATAGATAATACTTGACATAAACTATGCGCCAGCTAAGATCAGAACGCAACTCAATGTTGAATGAGAGATGTGTTTTCCAGTCATGCAATTGTCCTCCTCCTCAGAACAAGCAATCTCCCCTTGTCGTTCCCAGCCTATACCTAGTATCCTCCCAATATTCTGCTCGCATTGAATTGATGCTACCACACCAATGTATTCCTGTTTCCTCGGGCTTAATTGGTGCCCGGAATCACTGATGAATCGAAGGGCTGCGTCTAAGCACCCTCCTCTTCGCTAATGCGGATAGCGCCCTCGTTGCCGAGTCCGCTGGACCAGAAGCCGTCGACGTAGAGGTTTCTTTATTTGTCAGTACTCCATATTCAAGAGATGATGGGCGGGGATCCTTACGTTCCGGTAGCGGCGTCATTGGCAATAACAAGCCAGTAGCCGAGAATACCCTGGAAGATGATATCGTGAATGGCGAAGAGGATGGTCTCGCCGGAGAGGCCGAGCTTCAGGGAGAGAGCGCCGGCGGCCAGGGTACTGGACGCATATTAGTATTTCCCTTCAGAAATGAAGGCTGGAATAGAAGCTTACATCGGGTACAAGGCTCGAGTAATAAGAGCAACAGTAACAACAGCCGAGAAAAGCCTGCGGGTGTGCGAATCCCTGTTGCTCGCGGCACGGGTTCCCTTAACACCAATGTGGTAAATCACAGTGATGAGTCCAATAGCGCTAATCGCGAACCACACCCATCGACGGGAGGTGTGCTCGGCATAGGTACCGAACAGTCCAGAAGCAAGGGTGACATAGTCGGCAGCAATAGCAGCGAAAAGACTTGCTCCAGGCAATCCGGAAAGCAGAGTCAAAGCAGTCAGAATCAGAGGATCCGTCACGAACCAGTTGACGTAGCGAAGCCAGAGGACTTGGCGGACGACTTCGTGGTCGGTGTTGGGAACGTGCTTGTGCGAGTGCTTGACGGTGTCGTGCTTCCAGTTTATGCCTTGGCCTGTTGCCAGGGCGAGGTAGATGATGAATGATACGGTTGTTGAGGTGGCGACCAGGTAGTGGACCACACGTTTAGGCTGGACATGTCAGTAATTGATCGGATTTAAGTTTTGACTGGGCTTACAAGTTGCACGCGGTTGCTGAGGAGGTAGAACACCAACGATGAAAGCCCCATAAGTACTGTTACAACCCTGGCGTTAAGTGTCAGCGCAGTCCATATACACCGAGAAGGTAGCATACCATAATGTCCGCTTCGAAGCAGTGTCAATCGCTTGGAAGGTAGGATGCCCCGGAACCACAGTCGGGATAGGAGCCACAGACGTGGTTGTATGGTGTCCCGAAGAGGTCGTAGTAGTAAGAGTAGGATCCGGGAATGGGAATCCCTCAGTAATAGTCTGCGTCAAAGTCTCAGTGACAGTGACGGTCTTCTTGAAAATCTCCTCCATGGTGATTTAGTAAATACTCCGAAAGATCAGACAGGTTCCTACACGAAGCAAAGCCGAGCGTAACCGCACCCAAACTCAAGGGGACTCAGCGTAATTTATAGCCCATCCACAAGAACAGCGACATCGACGGTCTCGATCGCGGTGGATCGAGGACCGCACGGGATGATCTGTAGGAAGCAGTGCGATTCGCTGTCCGTTTACTGTCCGGGGTGGCATGGCAATGCTGGTCTCACGGTTTGGCGTCATTCTGACCTCGATGCTGTCGTCATTGACCAAATCTCCAACCAGGAGCGATCATGGTAGCGCCGTGAACAGGCATTGGCTGGCCCATGAGCTTAATTCTGCAAACGAATTGACAAGACGATGCGAATCAGCTGAGCTGCGTTGTGCAGTTCACCAATCCAAAGTGTAGAGCGAGGGTGGAGAGTGGTTGGAGCAGGGAGTGTGAGGCTTGGCGGGGTTGTAGCAGGTTTCTAGTTGCCACAGACTTGACTGGCTAATGTATGTGATGACGACAGACGGCTACGAACAGGGACTTGAAATTGAAGATGAGTGTCATTTCTATTTATAATAGTACAGTTTTAGTCTGTAGACTCCGCTATTGTACATGTCTAATGGATTACAATCAGGAATTATAGAACAGCGTCGGAACTCGCCGTTAGTTGAGCTCACTGACGACTTCCTCGCAACGATCGCACGCCTTGTCTTCGGCGGCTTCTTCTTCTGGAATCACGTATCGCCAACAGCGAGGGCATTTCGATGCTTGCGGACTGAAAACATACACAGTTCCCTTGCTGCCGCTTGGCAGTTCGTACTCCTCGCTGTACTGCCATTTCGCCTTGGCAACAGCCTCTGGAATGGCTTCATTGGCACCACTAAGCGTGACAGACGAAACGACAAAATTATCCGGGAGCTCACCCACGCTTCGCCGAAGGACGGACGGGACGTTAGTGCTTGGTAGCGTGATATGGACGAAAGATTGCAAAGAGGACCCCGTTTGCTTGTGACCTCTTGCCTTTTCCAGCATAGCCTTGATGGAAGAGTGGATCGCGGCGATGTCTAGGTAGTCCCCACCCAAGGTAGAGCTCTGCCATTCCGAGGGTAGCTCTTCGATGGTGCGCTGCAGAGGGTGCTCAATCCCGGCCTTGATGGCTTCGGGTGTGTGCTCCCAGGTTTCCTCAACAAGCAACGGGGTGATGGGGCCCAGCACTTCCTGAAGATGCTGGTAGATGTGGAAGAGAGTCGTCTGGGCAGCTCGTCGGCTAGGGCTATTTTCTGCGTAGGTATACAGGCGGTCCTTGATGGCTTCCATGTAGAAAGCGGAGAATTCAAGGTTGGCCCAGCGATTGACGGCAATGACGGCCTTGTAGAATTCAAACTTCTCGCAAGCCGCTCGGACTGCAAGCACCATTTCTGACACATGGAAAAGAGCGATCCGGTCCGCAAGGAGAAGCTGATCGTATGGGACCTTGTTTGCCGTGCTGAAGTCGGAAAGGGCACCAAGTAGTATCTTGAAAGTGACACGGTATTTGTGCAGACTAGTGTGGACGGTTTGCAGAACTTGCTTGCCGATAACAACGTCTCTAGTGTAGTCACTGCTTGCAGCCCACAGCCGGAGTGCATCAGGGCCGAGAGCGTCATAGGTAGGAGGAGCATTCTCTTGTTGCTTCTTTCCTTTACCCTTCTTCGGCTTGAGAGGCGGCAGCAGGGAGCCGTCCATAATGATCTGAGGCTCAATGGTGTTTCCAATCGATTTGCTCATTTTGCGACCCTCCTCGTCGAGAGTGAATCCATGAGTAATCAAGGTTTTGAATGGGGCACGGGGAGACGTGGTCTGGTTGGAAGCGAGCTGGTGTGAGACATACGTGAGGAGACCGGACTGGAACCATCCACGATGCTGATCACTACCTTCGAGATAGATGTCCGCTGGACGACCGTGTTCGCCGTATGGAGTTTCCACCTCAGCCCAGCTGGTGCCGCTGTCGAACCAGACATCCATAGTATCAGTCCCACGTTTGTACCCAGGGCCAGATTCATCCCTTAGCGAGGCCGGAACCCAAGCGGGATCAGTAGCGTCGTCGGTCCACCAAGCATCAATGCCGCGTTCATCGATAACGTCCATAATATGGGAGACACTCTCTTTGGTGAGAATAGCCTCCCCGGTACCTGGGTGATAAAGAGCGGGAATAGGGACACCCCAAGCACGTTGACGGGAGATACACCATTCGCTTCTGTTCTTGACAAAGCCTTCCAGGCGCTGTTTTCCTGCAGCCGGGACGAACTCGACGTCTTCCAACGCCTGCAGTGCGGGGGCACGGATGTCACCAACGTCGGCAAACCATTGCTCAGTAGCCCGGATGATGATCGGTTGTTTCGATCGCCAGTCGTAGGGATACTTGTGCTCGTAGCGGTGTTGCGAGAGGAGTCGTCCTTCAGATTGGAGGTATCCAAGAACAGTCGTGTTACCCTCACCTAGAACACTTTTGCCGCTCAACTTTGAAGGGTCATCAAGCATTGCGAGGTCGGTAAATCGTCCATGGTCATCGACCGGAGCGAACGCAGAGATGCCGCGGGCACGACACGCCTGGTAGTCTTCCATACCGTGCCCGGGGGCGCAATGGACAAGTCCCGTTCCAGAATCAGCAGTAACAAATTCAGCAGCGATGACAGGCTGTGGCTCGGCATCGGTTCCCTTGAAAAGTGGCTGGTATGTCGTGTGGTCCGCGAGATCCGATCCCTGAATCCCCGGCACAATTACTGAAAGTTCTTCTTTTAAAACACTTGCCAGATATTCCAATCGAGACTGAGCGATGAGAAGGTATCCGTGAGCCGATGATTCGACAATCGTGTATTCCAGTTCCGGGTGGATAGCGATAACAGCATTGGCCGGGAGAGTCCAGGGTGTAGTAGTCCAAATAACAGCACTGATCGTCTTCCCACTTAACAGCGGGTTCTGTTCCAGATGCGAAGGCATCGTGACCAGAGGAAACCTCACAAATGCTGCCGTAGACACATGATCGTCCTTATATTCCAGCTCAGCCTCCGCCAGCGCCGTGCCCGTCGAAGGCGACCAATAAACCGGTTTAAACTGCCGGTAGATGAGACCCTTCTCGACCATCTCGCGAAAGATTCCAAGCTGCCTCTTCTCAAAGGCCTTATCCATAGTCTTCCAATGCCCCTCCCAATCAGCCATAACCCCAAACCCGCGGAAGCCCGCCATCTGCTTCTTGACAGTCTTGCTCGCAAGATTCCTCGCGACCTTCCTTATCGCAGCAGCACGTGCAATACCCATCTCCTGCTCCTGGATATCCTTCCTCGCCTCCAGCGCCTTCAACTCAATGGGTAACCCGTGGCAGTCCCAGCCCGGCACGTAGCGCACCCTCTTCCCCAGCCCGAGCTGCACTCGGCAGATTATATCCTTGAGGATCTTATTGAGCGCATGACCGACATGGAGGTCACCGTTCGCGTAGGGCGGTCCATCGTGGAGGATGAAGGGGCGGTCGGCGGGTCGCGAATTGCGTTGCCAGGCGTAGAGGTCGTCGGTTGCTCTCTTTAGGTATTTCGTCTGGTCGGAGGGAGAGACGCGCGCTGGGAACGTCGACTTCGGGAGCTTAAGGGTCGACGACCACGACCGCGCCAGCGTCCGCGGCAGATCTGGCATGCTAGTGGCGAAGCATAGCCTGCTCCTGGGAAGAGAGAGGTATTGAGGTTAATGTGAGTGGGAATGGCTTGAGGGAAGATTGCGGTGCGCATCGGAGCTCCAAAAAGATTATGGCTTGGCGGCGGAGACCCACTTGTCCCTGGCGATGCGATGCTCCGCTACAGGCAGATCTACATCTACGCTCTTCTCTGTACATGGTGGCATGACAGTAAATCATTAAGTCATGTCAAAATTGTCATTCATATTGTTCATATTATTTATATCATTCCGCTAGTAGGTAGTCAAACAGCTTACTGCTCCGTTCTTCATAACTTCGAATAGCAGCCCTGGAAATCCAAACAGCTCTGTATTGCCCAGGCCTCCATCATGTCCACCTTGCCCTGTCCGCTGTCCTTTGCCTGTAGTTTCTTCCCATCCTCCGAGGAACTCAACGCTGCTTTCCGGACTGTCACCCCATCCTCTGTTCAATACCATTGGCCGTTCGAGGGCTCGTTCTTCTGCGGAGCTGGCGTATGAGCCCTTCCACACGCTTCGAAGACGGTTGGAGACCTCATCGTAGCGGGTCTCTGAAGTTACAGGTGCGCCTGGAACTTTCAAGTCAATTTTCCAACGGCTTCTCCTATACCGGTTGAATGGGTATGACCCTGGGACATTCCCGTGGAGAATAATCTTTGTCACTACGAGCTGCGATGAGGGCGACGGTGGAGTCGGATCATCAAGGCTTGAACTCGGGAATGCTGGCCCGGATGTAGTCGGATGAGATATGAAGGCATCAAAGCCATGATGGAAGTAATTGAAGAAGCATTCCGACGGTAGAGAAGAAGGGTCTAAGGAACCGGTTTGTGAGATGCCCTCATCCGAATCATCATCCCCGCTGTCATTTGATGATTGATCTGTGTCATTAACTTCGATTCCTCGACCAGGAGGGGTCATGTGTATCAAATCATCTCCACCATGTCCGCCAGCGGCACGATGAATGGAAATCCTGCGATCGTTCTTACGGTATATTGCATCCGGAGGCCCGAACTCCGCAATCAGGTCTTGCGGGGTTGTTTCCGATAAGCTGATATGAGTTTGCGGAGTCGACCTTCGAGTTACCACGAGTTTCCCAGATCCCATGATCGTGAACTCCTCAACCTCATCTGGTACAACTTCTTTGTTTTTTCCAGCGACGGCAGGTGACCGTGGATATTGCGGCTGTTGCGTAAATAGCTTGCCTCGAGCTTCCGGCCACGATGAACCCTGGAATATCGACATAGACGTCGCCGGTAAGGCGGCCGTTGATGATACTAGTGATACGAAATCACGGTCTTCCGACCAGTGTGAATGGTCCAGGGGGAAGGAGAAGGCGACACCTGGATATGAGAGCACGTAGGTGCCATATGGAGATGGTGGAGCAGGTGGTATATATTCGCCGGGATACGTGGGACCGAATAGGCGATGGTAGATGTGACGGAAAGGCGGACCTTGCGGTGAAGGGGAATGCTCTTGCGGTTTGGGCGCTCCCTTCAGCACCTCCTGGTTCTTGTACACGAGTGTCGTCTTGGAGAAGTCCACCACTTCTATTAGGCGCAACCTTTGATCGGGTCCATCGAACCGCAAGCGCAGACCGTTCGAAGGTAGCTGTAGAGTGACCGGGTCTTGCAAAGGGTTTGACGCGGAGTATGCGATGTCGATGGCGGGGTACGTTTGAGGATGGGCTTTCACCCGGCTAAGGACATTATGGAGCGATGCTCCGAGTGCTATAACACGTTAGTGGATATTAGGGGAGAGAATGGGAAGACGTGCTTATGAAGCCCAGTCCTTTCCCGGGATAGATATGAGCTTGGGGTGAAGCTTTCGAGGCTGTCATGATGAGGTGCGGTGCTCTACCATGCCGTGAGGGGTAAGAAGCTGATATATATCTTGGGTGTTGTAGAGGTGATGACGTGTTCGGGCTGGGGAAGCTCTGAGGGTATGTTTACGAGATGATGAAGTCTTCGGACAAGTCTTTCAGAGTATGAAAATGTTAGTACCAAGGCAGAGATGGGACTAGAATCTGATACTTTGGTGCGTCAAGTTGGTCAGATGCGATGAGGGACGGCATCATGTGATCATGTGACTGTGAGGGGAGGGGATGACCTGTGGGAAGTGATGGATAATCTTCCATTGGGTGGCTGGTATGGCCGCCTAGCTAAGATAACTCTACCTGACTAATGTATGACTAAGCGAGGTCGACCCTAGGGGCAGGCGGTAACGGGTGGCAGTATGCTCCGACATGACCTCCGTGTCACATGACCTAGGTATCGTTTGTTTATGTTTTCCTGTTTCGGCTCATTCCGTACAGTGCAACAACAAGTGCGATTCTGCCGACAACCACCGACTCGATAAGTCTGAGCGCCGCGATTAGTTAACTTCGAGCTCCTATTTTATTACTTCCACCTTATGTTACTTTAATTATTTTGTCTTGATCAGCGACCGTCTTAATTTCCACCATGGCCGGGCCTCAGCGGCCGACTTCTGGCCTTCCCACAAGGCGAACGACCACGCGACAGCCGGTTCGACGAGCGGGCTCTGCAGCGCCAGAGCGTCAGTCTGCTGCGCCTTCCCCAGCGGTTTCCACCAAAGCTCCAGCTTCTAGCCGACTGCGCGCATTGAAATCACCGAACGAACCAGCGAGCGTAACTGCGAAGCGAACAGAAAGTCGCATTGAGAGGGGGATCAACGAAGACACAAGTATTCATGTTGTTGTGCGGTGTCGAGGACGCAATGAACGGGAAGTTCAGGAGAACAGCGGCGTCGCTCTGCAGACAGAGGGAGTGAAGGGAAAGACCGTGGAGCTGTCAATGGGCCCAAATGCGGTTTCGAATAAAACATACACATTCGATAAGGTGTTTTCGGCGGCGGCGGACCAGGTCACCGTGTATGAAGACACTGTGCTACCGATTGTTACTGAGGTTTGTGTCCCACTCCAGGGTCGGATGGAAGTTAATGCTAACTGATTCCAAGATGCTTGCCGGATATAACTGCACAATTTTTGCATACGGACAGACCGGCACAGGCAAGACGTACACGATGTCTGGAGACATGACGGATACTCTGGGAATATTATCCGATCACGCAGGCATCATTCCGCGCGTTCTCTACTCATTATTCGCGAAATTGGCGGACACCGAAAGCGCAGTGAAATGTTCCTTCATCGAGCTTTACAACGAGGAGCTTCGCGATCTTCTCTCCGTCGAAGAAAACCCGAAACTGAAAATATATGAGAGCGAAAAGAAGGGCCATATGAGCACGACAGTACAAGGGATGGAAGAAACTTATATTCACTCTGCGTCTGCCGGTATTAAGCTCCTCCAGCAAGGCAGTCATAAGCGTCAGGTTGCCGCGACCAAGTGCAACGACTTGAGTTCCCGAAGTCACACTGTATTCACGATAACGGTCAACACCAAGCGAACGACCGAATCCGGAGAGGAGTACATCGTTCCTGGGAAATTGAACTTGGTCGATCTCGCTGGTAGCGAGAACATTGGGCGCAGTGGTGCAGAAAACAAACGTGCGACCGAGGCTGGTCTGATCAACAAGAGTCTGCTGACCCTTGGTCGTGTTATCAATGCTCTTGTCGACAAGAGCCCTCACATTCCTTACAGGTACGCTCTTGGACTATTCCGTTTCCAAGGCGAAGGCTAACCGTTGAAACAGAGAGTCGAAGCTCACGCGGTTGCTGCAAGATTCCCTCGGAGGGCAGACCAAAACATGCATCATTGCGACGATATCACCGGCCCGAAGCAATCTTGAAGAGACCACCTCTACACTGGACTACGCTTTCAGAGCAAAGAACATCCGAAACATGCCGCAGATAAACTCTACTATGCCTAAAAAGACGCTTCTGCGTGAATACACTGGAGAAATCCAGAAACTAAGGGCAGAGTTGATCGCAACAAGACATCGCAACGGTGTTTACATGTCAGTGGAGTCGTACGAGGAAATGACTATGGAGAACGATTCTCGAAAGATCATCAACGAGGAGCAGCGCGCGAAGATCGAGTCGATGGAGTCCAGTCTCCGCCACAAAGTTCAGGAACTACTTGCCTTGACAGGCAAATTCAACAACCTGAAGAAGGACAACGATGACACACTGGCCGCTCTGTGTTCAACAAACGACGTGCTCCAGCAGACTGAAATCGTTCTGCAAAGCACCAAGACTCTGCTTGTAGAAGAGGAGATGCTGCGAGACGCACACGAACAGACTGAAAACCAGCTTCAGGACCTCGGCAATGGAATGATATCAACGCTAGGCCAAACTGTTAGCGACATTGACAACCTACATGCAAAGCTAGACCGAAAGGCGGAGTTGGACGATGCAAACACAGAGATCTGGCAGACTTCATCAGCCGAGGTCTCTGATGTGACCAGCCAGATCGACCAGCGTGTTGAGGCTTTCCAAAACCAGCACGCAAAGCTTCTCCAAACGTCGTCTACAAGGATCAGCGACTTCATTACGAATGAACTATCGCAAATCGATCTGACTCGCTCCAATCTCTTGGACTACAGCCACTCTCTCGACACAGCATACGGGAACGCGAAGAACGAGACTTGCGGAGCCCACGATGACATGAACAATGTGCTTGAAGAAATCAGGGACCTGCGCGAGTCTGTCAAGTCCAACGTTGGAGAGGGTCTCAACGGCCTTTCAGCCGCTGCCGCGAGGATTTCCAAGGAAGTTATCGGAGAGTTCAGTCAGTTTCACGGACAGCTCCACACGTCGTACAGTAACCTCGGGAAGGACCTGAAGTCAATCTTCGAGACGATGACAACGCACCTTAGCGAGCAAAGGAATGAGATCGACAGGCTGCGAGTAGAACTTCAACAGGCCAACCGTCAAAATATCGAGACAAGTCACAAGGCCTCTTCGCACCTTACGCAAGCCCTTGAGGAAGAGCATGTCGCTGCGGATGCTGAGCGGGAAGTTTTGATGTCGCAGATCAAGGCTCTAGTGGAAGAGTCCCGACAAAAGCAGTTTGGTCGTCTCAAGACGAAGATTGATGGTGTTCGAACCGAGATTTCGTCCTCTGGAGACATGCTTGAACACGCCACAAGCCATCATGATAGACAGGTCGACGAGTGGGTGTTCAAATCTGAACAATTCGCGAAGGACGTCAATGCCTCGAAAGACGAGGTCAAGACCAGACTCCAAAATGACTGGGAGGTGAGTATTCGTTCCGCGATCTTTGTCATTATTTACTAAGTGTGTAGGCCTTCGACCAGCGCAATTCGTCTATCCAAAAGACGACTGAATCTGTTCACAAGGAGACTGTTCGGATCGTTGATGCCCAGATTGACGACATGGGCAGACAAATGGAAGCCCTTGACGATTTCGTGGTCAAGGCGCGGTCTCAGAACGGCCAATATCGCGATGCCCATTTGGCGACCTTGGATACTCTTGCAACCGGCGTTCGAAATTCGTACTCTTCGACTGAAGAGCAAATCGAAGGCTTGCACCACCGTGTGAACCAGCTCCAAGAAAGCTCAACTCTGGACCATGCCACCTTGGAGGAGTCATTGCTGCCCTTCTCGGACGACGTTCGTAAGCCTCTTGCAGACCTGTCTTCCAGTATCCAGAACCGCTCCCTGGAGAAATACGTCGCCACTGGTGCCACTCCCATGAAACGGAAATACGACTACCCCTCTGTCTTGCCGAGCACAGAGTCTCACGATGCTTTGAGGTCTAGGATGCGGACAACCAGGGAAATGGAAGTGCTGCCTTTCAACGAGGAACGCCTCTCTGTCCCTACCAGCTCTCCAGCTGGCTCTCCGTCAAGAGGCTTCGTCTACAACGATGCAGAGGACGAGGTAGGAGCTCAAGTACCTTCCGTGACCAGCGTCAACCCTTCCAACACAGGACTTAGGGAAGTCGATGCAAACGTCGCCGCAAGACTGCTCGCGTATAACGCGGACGAGAACTCTCCGACGGACAAAAATGGCTCGGTTCATGCCAGTCCTGACGGTACAGCTGACACTGACGGCGTTGAACAACCACCTGCCAAGAGACGCCGGTCGAACTCAACTGCCGTCGACTCTAAGCTGCCAAACAAAATGCTTGCCCGGAGGATGGCGGGGATGATGGAGGGAAGAGAGAATGTTCCACCACCTGGAGTTTCTAGTGGCCGTAGACTGAGAGGCCGACCTTCACCTTGATATACTTTTCTTGAAGACAGATGCTTTTGGATGGATTTGCTGTGATACCCTTTTTGTTTCTCTAACTAGGGAGTTCGGGGATGGATTGTTATTGAATTGGACGCTGGCTTTTTTATTAGATGAATTTTCGATATACGTTCATTTGGGATTTGCTTGTGTTGACTTTGCTCGTTGCTGTGCGTTTGGAGTTCTGATATTCTCTTCTTGCCAGAGGCATTGCCTCCTTTCGGATACCATTTTGATCAACACAATTATTGTCTATGCTTTCGAAACTTTAATAATTTCTACCTTCCATCTCCAATACTTTCAAGTATACCTTATCCTCTGCAGTATTTGAGGTAGCTCCATATGTACTTTGCAATGATGTTGTAGATCTTATCAGATAACATCAGCCAGATCGGGTTAAGCCCGACAATGACATCTTCAGAATAATCTCTCCGCACTCTGCTCCATCCCACCACCAACATCTTGATGGAGAACAACACACCCAGCTCAGCAACTGGGACCAAGCGCTCCTGGGAAGGCATACCTCTCCGCTCCGACGCCCCGCAACCAACACCTCAGACTTCCGCGGCAATGGCAGAATCCACGCCCACACTCAACGTCCACTCCATGTTCGAGGGCTTTCGCGACGAGCTAGACCAGCACCATGATCGCCGCGAGCGACTGATCAAGATCAGTCGGGATATTACGGCGCTTAGCAAGAAGATGTATATCCCCCTCCATTCGTCAATTTATGACCTTTCTAATGAGTTTCGTCCGACAGTATCTTCTCCCTCCAACGGTTCGTCGCATCCACCCCAGCTAAACCAACCCAACTCTACCGATGCAACTAACAAGAACCCCAGTGTCCGAACAGCAGGCTCTTCCATCCCCCCTGCCATCCTAAAAGACGTAACCCCCCGCTTCGAAAGCATAATCTCCCTCTTTCAATCCGCCGTGCCCGAAGTCCAGTCCATAAACTCGTTCCGGTATCAGCGCCAACTCTCGGGCGGTATACAAGAATTCATCGAGGCGCTTTCGTTTAAGCATTACCTCGAACACCAAGAAATCATCACAAAGGATGAAGTCGCGAAACAGTTACCAGAGGGCATACTTGTCACAGAAGACGATTACATCGGTGGCCTATTCGATCTCACGGGCGAGATCATGCGGTTTGCTGTTACGAGTCTTTCAGCGGGATCTTACACAACCAGCGACGAGGGCGATAACCTGCCAAGGCTTCCACGCGCGCAGGCAAATATAGTTCGAGACCTGAGAGAAATAAGGGCTGAGTTTGAGGGGATCAGTATCCCGCGGCGGCACGACTTTTCTATTTTTAGAGACTTCAGTAAGAAGTCGGAGGTTATGCGGGCTAGTGTTGAGAAGGTGGAGCGCGCGGCGTATGGGATTTTGGTAAGGGGGAGTGAGCGGCCAAAGGGGTGGAAGCCAGATTTGTCGGCTGATATGGGTGGGGGTGGGGAGGTTGATGTTTATTAAGTATGAAGGTTTGTGGGAAGGTATTGACTGCATCAGGGAGTCAGAATATGCTATGGCGTGATGTATGGTATGAGGTATGATATCCTTGTTTGTTTGTATGTAGGTATGTATGTATGTATGTGGTTGATTGTGCCTATCTAGGTACATTCGATATTTCGTGTTTCTGATTTGTCCGAGCAAAAGGCATCCTGACCAAGCAAGCAAATGCAAACGAATGAAGTCATCAGAATATTCCCATCCCATCCAGTGAGTGAGTGAGTCTACGTCCAAACATAGCAATTTCCCAGTCCATTCCTATTTCAACTGTTCCAGCAGTCCGTAGTGATCCAAATAGATAATAAACGCCTGACCCCCAATGTCGTAACCGATCTCACGCCGGGCCTTTGTCTTTGCTCGGTGAGCCTTGCCTTGGCCTCTACTGATCAACAGGTGCCTTCTTATCAGCAGGGAGGATATGGCCTTTCCAAGCCCAACAACCAATTAGCACTCCGAATAACCTCCAACCGAGAAACTCAGAGAAACATAGAGATGGGAAGACATACGCTCAACAAGCTCCTCCCTCTCAGGCCGAGACTCCAAATTCTTCTTCAGGTTATCCGATACCTGCTGGCGATCGAGCTTCTGGCGCATGGCCTGGATGGACCTACACACATAAGGCACATTAGCATTACCACCACCAATACACCTTTCCTCCCAGACCATCTAGCTAGTAAGAAAGCCTGGGTAGGCTCACGGTGCAGCATTCGTATCCAGCAGAATATGCCTATCCTTGAGATCCTGCGGGTCTGGACGGGTCAGGAGATGTTTCTCGAGACTGTCGCGGCGTTCGAGGGGTGAGGTTGTTAGGGAGGTTGTGTCGACGGTGGGGGGTTCAGTAGCAGGAGTAGCGGTGTCGAGGGTTGGTGCTGTCATATTGATTGTCGGTTGAAGTATAGTGTAGATCTGGGAATGGTGTATAGATAGTTTTGAAGTGGTGTAGTGTTTGTTTGGACTGTAGTTGGGTTAAGTGAGATTGAAGAGGGGTTACGAGCAAGAACTTCTAGAAGTAAGAAGGCTATGGGGAGACCCTTATATACTTGAGTACAGTGGTTGTCACGACGATGAGGGGAAGGGCAGAGCAGTGCATGGGCGAGTCAAGTGATTGGTTGGTTCCACGGGATCATCGCGGGGTCGTGACACTTAATCTTCATGACCCAGAGGTACATCACTACGTCAAAGAAAATGGTAATCCAATAATGTATTGCTTGACACTAGTTGTTGTTGGTTTGGTTAATCTTTTCAGTCTGTAGTGTAGTGTAGTGTAGTGTAGTGTCGACAAAATCAACGCGGACAATAAAGAGGGACTTCACCTATCATCAATCCCGAGGGTCTGGTGAAATAGGTACTATACTAGAGTAGGTAGCATGTTGAATAGCCTGACTCTGAGCATGCTGAAGCTGATACACGTCTGACCTGCGCACGGGATCCAGATGGATCTCCCATGTCGCAGGTTGCAGGTTGAATCTGAAACAGCAGCCCCATTCCTCCATGAATAACGGAAAGTAAAGGAGTAAAGGCATGAGATGATATGAGCGGTCCAGGCACCCACTCAGAGTGGGTCGCCTAGTATAGTAGACAGACAGACGGACCTGAACTGAAGCTGAACCATAACCATCGAGGCCGTATCAAATGCTTGCCAATTTGTCAATGCGAGTTTCGGGCTGACGTGTCTGACAGTGACGTAGTCGTTTCAATCTTTGGCTCCGCATCGTATCGTATCCATGGTCATGTTTTTTTCGTCCAGAGCCCTTCCTTTGTCTCACCCATATAGAAATCGACAGGATCCTAATCCGGGCTAGGCAGAAACAACCCTTTTTCCTGCTCAAGAGCAACCAGTTGGTCTATCGCAAAGATGTATTTGATGATGGTCAGTCCGCTGCAGCAAGAGACAACGGACCTGCATCGTGCGATCAAGGAACCCAGAGTTTGCCACGGCCACGGCCGCCACCACGGGATGGACCACGCGCCGCACCGCGGCGACCGTTTCCATTGTTTCGCGAGGCACCGGCCATGCCACGTGAGGCGCCGGCCTGGGTGCTCAGATCAACGGTCGCAGGCTGCTTCGGTGTCACACCGAGTGAGCGGCTGAAGGAGTTAGGGTCGATCGGCTGCGTCGGGATCTCCATGGTGCTTTCAAGAGCCGGAGCGGCGGGTTTGACTGGCGCTGCAGCTTTGCGGTTGTTGGCTCCGCGGGTGCTGCCACCTTTAGACGCACCCTTGCCACGGCCACGGGGGACAAACACCAGCTCATCCTCGTCGCTCTCCTCTTCGTACGAAAGCAGGGGTTTTGGTTCGGTGGTTGTCTGAGTCTTCTCAACGTATTTGCATCGGTTTTTGTATTCTCGTTCTTCGTATTGGATGGAGGTGCGCAGTTGGTGGATGTTCTTGACAGCGATTCCGAACTTCTGCGCCCAAATCTGGGTAGATCGGTCGTTGCTGATGAGTATAGGTGTCTTGGCAGCATTCGGCGCATCGGGGCTTTCATGTAGCCTCCAAAGGAGTGCGCTGAGCAGCGGCCGCAGATCCGCAGGCACGATTGGCACCGTAGAGCCGGAAGCAGTACGGCGATGTCCTTTCTTGACTTCGTCCCCATTTGTACAGTGGTTGTTCGCACACTCCGGGCTGGTGCGAGAGCTTCTCGAAGACGGTGGCGAGGCCGGAGCGCTGTGGGTACCAGTAGAGGTAACCGAGACGGCGTCTGCATCCTTTTTGAAGTTCAACTTGCTGAGAAGCATCCGCGAGAGGTCGTCCGTAGCGGGGGTGCTCTTCCTGTTGTCACCGTTCCTCTCCTGCTTGTCCTGCGGTGGCGATGCGTCCGCAGCAACGGGCCCTTCGACGGCTTCCGGTTCCTCCTCGAATTCCGGCAAGAAAAACTTCTCTGCATCGCTCCAGTGTTCGTACTGTTCCATCGGCCCCTGTAGAATAACTCTATCGGAAGCGTTATCTTTGCCCGATGTAGCGCGGTCCAAAAACCGCGTCGCCTCCCGAGCGTTGATGGCGACCTGCGACCCGGCCTTCTTCAATTTATGAAGGCGCTCGAGAGCTGAAATTTGTAAGTGAAAAGAGTTGGCGAAACCAAGACCAGACAGCCTTACTGTAAAGAGGGACGATCAAAGTGATAGCCCCGTTGGTCGCCCACTTCTTGATTTCGCTGATGTTCGTCGTCAGTGCCGTTTCGTCCACGGCACAGTGGAAGACCTTGCGCCCTGCCGACATTGTGCTTTCTATAGGTGACGGTAACGGTGTCGGTGTCGGCAACGCAAGGTTGGATGGTCGGTTGGTATGAGCACCGTTGACGGCGCAGTCCTATTCCGAATAGCCTGTTCTAGAAACTGCGACTTGGCCACCTTGTTAGCTTGAGGCCTGACTGAAGGTTGTGGATCGGTGTCGGCGGAGAGATCAGGAATGTGGGGGTACGTAGCGGGCTGGAGGCGTTGAAGGTCTCTGGTCAAGAAGCAAACGAAAGCCAAAGTACTCACAGTCGGATCCTGGTTCATGTATAGTTTTCATCGGCAGCATCTTGTGATTTTATATGGCTGACGTAGAAGCGCGACCGAGATGATTAAAGAGTGAGGGCCAAAGGAGTGGTTGGACTGCCGGGCCTTCTGCAGTCTTACTAAGCATCCGGTTACAGAGTGAAACTGAAGTATAATAGAAGGTAAACCAATTCTTTGCTTCCGCGCCATTCAATATTTCATGACGAGTTGTGATTGTTCCTGTTACATCTATTTCATTGTCTGAATACAATCTATGAAGATAACACAATCGCTACGCTTGCGGGCATCCGAGACAGAATTCGGCTGTAATAAGCACCGAGTCAGGTAAGCGTAAAACACCGACAAACAAGAGAGATCAGCACTGCTATCTACTCAAGTTTCTTTCTTGATTAGTCCGTCCGTTGGCTTGACGCGCTGCGCCCATTCACTAAAAAGCAGTTAGTAACCGAGCAACCTTGGGAGAAAGGACAACTTACGTCCAGCTTCCGTCGTACACTCTGCGCAGAGCAGGGTCACCAAACTCTGCCAATCCCAGCGCCGTCTCAATGATAGTTGCCGTCACACCAGTCCCGCAGGAGCTGATAATCGACTTGGATTCATCCAGGTCGCGCGATTCGAATACCTTTCTCAGCTCATCCGGCGGTAGATAAGTCTTGGTTTTAGGGTCAAGTAACTCCTGGAATGGCAGGCTCGTTGATCCAGGGATATGTCCAGAGGACAGGCCTGGGCGCGGCTCGGGGTCGGTACCAGCCCAACGACCTTTGGATCGGGCGTCCAAGATCTCAATCTCTTTAGCACCTTCTTTGCGATGTTCTTTGGCGACCTCCTTCAGCTCAAGGTATGGCATCACAAGCTTCGAATCGTAAGTTGGGACAGGGTAGCTCGTCTTCTCGGGTTGATGGGGCTCGCTAGTCTCTGTCGGGTAGTTATCGCGCACCCAAAGTTTGTAGTTGTTGAGCAGATGCACCTTGGGGTGTCCAAACACTCGCAAAGTCCAGCCGACACGTGGAGCGCTGAAGATTCCGAGCTCCTCGGTGTCATAAACCACCACCTCATCGTCGCGACGAATACCGAGTTCACTCATTGCTTCGGCGAATGTCTCCGCGGTGGGAAGCATGTGCGGGTATGGAGACTCGGTGTCCTTGATCGCATCCAGATCAAAGAAGCGAGCCTGAGGTACGCGATGCTTGCGGAAGACATCAATCCCAGTGCGACCTTCAGGGTCGTTTGGCATGAACCAAGCTGCACATAAGGGTATCACGCGAGGAGATGTAGAGATCTTGGTAGACGGATTCTTCTTTAGAGCTTCAGACAGCTCCTTGGGGGTGACGAGGTATGACGAGAACGAGACCTGGCGAGTCTGAGATTGTTGTCGTATTTGCTGGGACATGGTCATTGTTGGACGTATGAAGCGGGTCGGTGAGGAGAAAGAGCCGCGGATCGCAGCGAAAGCCATGGCCATTTTGACGACAGTGAGGGGAAATGGCTAGTTGTTTACATTCCTAGCTGGTGGGTCCAAGATGTGATGAAGTTTGGACGAGACCGAGTTGGAGACAAAAAGCAGTGTAGTGTAATGCAGAGGAGGAAAGAGCAGTTGTGGAAGGTAGTAGCAGTCAGTGGTGGTTGTGTTGGAGAGATATCAGCAGCAGTGCGGAGTCGGCATCTCCAATCGCCCGCCATGTGAGAATTACCAACCTTCTCTTCCCTCTTCTTATCTCCAGATCTGCCTACGCCCTCTTTGTGCCAAAAGCAATCAACACCCACGTCATCTCATCTCTTTTTAGCCACCATGAAGGTCACTCTAAAAGAATGGAACGCGGTCGCAACCTGGCGCTGGGATATGCCTGAAGACGAGGTCTGTGGTATTTGTCGCGTCCAGTTTGACGGCACTTGCCCGACCTGCAAATTTCCCGGCGACGACTGCTCATTGCGTGAGAGCTCTCCATAATGGGCTAAGCTGCTGCAGTGCCACTAACCTGCTTTTAGTTCTTGGGAAGTGCGGCCACTCTTTCCATATGGTATGACTGCCACCGCGAACCCCTCGTGACCTCACCAAGCTTATGTTTGATTTGATAGCACTGCCTTATGACATGGATCCAACAAGAGACTTCTAAAGGTCTTTGTCCGATGTGCCGACAGAGTATGTTACCCTGTAGCTGATCCTCACTTTTGTTTACTAAAATTCGACTAGAATTCGAATGGAAGCAAAATGACGAATGACGAGCCACTGCTGGTTGATAGTGGATACGGCGTTGGAGTTGATGACTTGCGATTGCTATGATACCCTTTACTACTATATAATATATTTGAATTGTTTCGCGATTATTTACTACGAGCTCTTACCTTCCTGTCTAAGTCTGCCTATATGTATGCTTTCTCCTACCTCAACGGCCGTGCCTGGCCTGATCAAGTCACCTGACGTTATCGATAAGAGCTTCTCCTCATCTGGACCTGAAGCTCGACTCCATCCATCTTCAACCTCTCAGCCTCCACTCGTGATCATGTAGCCAGTACCGGCCATGTCTCTTCCAAAAACCTCACCATCACCAGCTCTCTCATCCTATCCATCGAAGCAGTCTCTCAACCGTTCGTCCTCCCGACCACAGAGCATACACCAAGTCGCGCATCCAACCGACACCGCAGATGAGCACGCAAGCCAGCATATCCCAGCCAACATCGAGTCGCATGCTCACCCGCAAGCCATCGAGCAAGATGACCAAACACACCGAGACCACATCCTCCCACAACCCTTCTTCACCCTGATTGAAGACGCCCACACAGGAGAACACTACCACCCAACAGTCCACTATATCTTCTCCGACGACGATACGGATATCGTGACCGAGGCCGCACTACGCTCCCTTGAAACCGATCATGATAATGCGCCGAACACAGCTCTGAAAGGCCGATCGATAAGACCTCCTTCAAACCAGACCAATGAGGAAGGCTACGATGACGAGGAAGGCGAACCGAGGAAGGAATCTCTCCTTCCGGATCCCATCCCCGGGGTGAAGGATAATTATATAATTTTGGATATTGAACACATCCCGTTGCCGAACCTTAATGCTCAAGGGCTCGAAAATACCACAGGACCGACACTCTCTTCTGATCCTCAAACCCAAGCCCAAGGGCAAGGACAGGCTCTAGCCCAGACAACCTCCCCCGACCCCACCACCGCAACCCACCAAAACCAAGACACCCAAGCGCCACCCCACGCCTTCAGCGTAACATCCTCTCACAGCCTCTCACCATCATGGCAAGTCCTAAACACACGACTCCTCCCCGCCCCAACATTCGAGAACAACCCGTCCACCGAGAAGCCCGCAAACGGCGGCCTGATGCTGCAAATTCAAGGGACATCGGGGCTACCGCTTGGTAATGTACTTGGGCCTCCAGACCGAGAGGGGCAGAGGGGTGGTCAACGGCTAGAGGACATGATGGAGCAGTTTGCGCGGAGGATGGAGGAGCTTAGGGGTGTTATTGAATGTGGGGAGATGGGCAAGGGGAATGCGGATCAAATTGGAGATCAGAACGAAGGTGAAGGTGAGGCTGGACCTACACCTGGCGACGAAGAGTTGAGTCATGAGCACGAGCGTCGCGCAGATGAGCTTGAGGGCCCGGGTATACAGAATGCGCCGGGCGTTTCTGCCGAAGGTCACACTTGATTGATACAGAGCTCCCGGAGTGAAGCAGCTCGCGATGGAAAGAAATGGTCTAGATAACGAGTGCAATGTAATGATATCTGAGTCGGTTTCATTTATTTCTCAATTGGAAGACCCAAGACACCCCCAATTCCCACCTCCCCAATCCCTGTTTACTGCCCCAAAAACTGATACTTCAGCATCCCATCCCCACTCTTCAACCCCCTAACCGTAACAACCTGCTCATCCCCCGGAACAAGATCAATCGCACTATCACTAACACGCACGCCCTCCCTCTCCTCAAAAACAAGACACTTGACCGGCTTCCTGGCACTGAATTCGAACTTCTGCTCGTCGTCTGTCTTCGAGATCCGCGTTACTTCGAGTCCCCTGTCTGATAGGTCAAGGTACTTGAATGGCTGGGGCCAGTCTGTATCGCGCGCAACAAGCTCTTCGCCGACCCAGACTCGCGCGGCAAGGACGTGTGGTTCCGTGGCTGTGTGGTCGATTATGCCTTCGAGGACGTTCGTTGTGCCGTTTGGTGCGATGGTAACGTCCTCACGGATAATCCGCTCAGCAATCTCCTTCCCTGTGCTAATCGATATGAATCTCAACTCGACTCTTCCTTTCTTTTCTTCGAGCAAGCTACTAACGACCCAAAGCTCCCACTTGCTTTCCTTAGGCGGTTGAGCATGCGAAACGCTCCAGTCGTGATGGTCGCGGCGGACGCCGATGGCAATGGGTCGCAGGACACGACGCACGGAGTAGAACGCGGGCTTGGGGCGCAGGAAGTAGTCTACTATAGCCCAGGAGATGGTCGGCCAGCAGTCGTTTATTTGCCATAGTAGAGCGCCGCCGCAGTGTCGTGCGTCCCCCCATTGCCGGCGCCAGCCACGGTATCCGAACATCATTGTTTCGGACTGGATTACTTGGGTGTTGTAGATGTGTGTCTGTAATAGTTAGCTGAGTCTCATGAAGGTCTGGTGATGCATGTAGTAGGGTTATAAATGTACCCCTAGGTCTGTTGCCATCCGCAGGTTCTCGACGAGGTATGTAGCGATTCGTCGCTCGTGACCGTCTGCTTTGTTGTGGAAGTCTACGACGTGAGACTGTGGGTATTTGTCTGCTTCGTTTTCGACGAAATGCTCGATCGTTGCCATATGCGGGAATGCTTCCATGCCGAACTCACTGTTGAAGCGGCCGCCGAGGGTGTCGAAAATTTGGTATTTCTCTTGTGTTCCGTGCCAGACTGGTTGACTGTTAGCTGAGAGTTTCATGATATTATGGCAGTGCTTACCGTTCCACTGGTGCATATCACCGACTGTTGGATCAGATGTAGTCTTGCCGTCACCCCAGGGACTACCAGGGTGGTAGAACGTCGATGGGATGATCTTGTTCACGGCGTTTGGCAAAAGGTGCTCGTAGATGTAGCGGGCCGGAAAATTGGTCTTGAGCCAGCTCTCAGGATCTTTGTCTTCGTAATTGTAGGTAAGGCCTTGCTGTTCCTGTACCTGATAGTCTTCGTTGTTGCCGACCCATATGACAATAGAAGGATGGTGGCGTAGCCTGCGTAGGTTGTATTCCGCCTCCTTCTCGATCGACTCGAGTAGCTCTGGCCATGTGGGATAGTTGCCGCAGCCGAACATGAAATCCTGCCATACCATCACACCGACCTCATCACAGGCTTGGTAGAAACTCTCATCTTCGTAGATACCGCCACCCCAGACACTATGCAAGTCAGCTATATTCACTTGGCCGAAGGAATCTGCTCGACCTACCGAACCATGACTTGATGGCCTATAGCCATCAGTTCGATCCACTTTCTGTAACGGTCCGGTGTAATGTTGGTCAAAAGACTATCGGCGGGAATCCAACATGCACCACCGCAAAAGATGTCCACACCATTGATGCGGAAGTAAAACGACTTGCCGTGCTTGTCTGGTTGCTGAATCACCTCTGCAGTTCTGATCCCGAATTTCTTCGAAATCTGGTGGAGCTGCTGTTCTTCCTTTTCCAGGGACACAGAGACCTCATATAGAGCCTGGTCTCCGTAGCCTTTTGGCCACCAAAGAGAAGGGTTTTGGACCTTGAAAGTGGTTTGAGCGATGTTGTTCGCCACAGTAACCACCTCTTTTGCGATTTCCCGTCCTTGGAAGCTCAGCATAATCGCCGCTTTGTATGATTCTTCAGAGCTGCTAGCTTCAACCTCTGCGAAAGCGGAAATATGGGCTTTTGAATGGTCATTAGCAAGATCCACCTCTGTCCAAGCATCTGCCACCCGCGCAGAGTATACTTCCAGGCGCACCTCTCTCCAGATGCCTGCTGTCATGAGGACCGGGCCCCAGTCCCAGCCCCAATGGTACTGAGCCTTTCTGACACTCAACCTTGCGGGGTCGCCATTGAAACCAACCCATTTGTGGTCCGGGTATTGCTTCTTAAGCTCCCGAGCACGAAGCAGAGCACAGTCAAAATCGATCTCAAGTGTATGCTGACTGTGAACCTCCAGGGCTTTGGTGATGTCAACTCGGTGAGCAAGGAACATGTTGTCGCTTTGCAGGATTATCTGGCCATCGAGCTTTACCGTGGCAAAGGTGTCCAGTCCGTCGAAGACCAAGTAGATTGAAGATCCGGCGGGTGCATCTGGCTTAAGGAAGGACTTTCGGTAGGTCCATGACTTCTCGTTGGCCCATCTTGCGCTCAATTCGTTGAATCCAATGAACGGATCTTCGAGTCTAGAGACCAAACGTGTATCAGCAGTTGAGAAGGCGGCAAGTATAAAGTTACGTACTTGCCATTCGCGTATAAATCCTGCTGGACCAAGGAAGGAACAGTAGACACAGGCAACCAAGCATCGGAAGACGAGTCTTCGCTATCTTTAAATGACCATCCAGAGGAGAGCACTTCCTGCGTGTATCCGGCCATTTCTGCTATTCTCCGTAATCAATGCCGAACTATAAGAGGGGGGCGAACGAGTTGGTTAAACAGGAAAGCCAGAGCAATTCAACAGACCAAGGCCGCCATTGAAGTAGCAGGAACCTCCGTAGTTAAGAGCCAGCCATTATGAGCATCGTGACAGTTCTCCCCTCTTTTGTTGTCGTAGTGTCCAGGAAAGAGAGGTACACGGAGGGGAGCCCGTCTCCCCAATGCCCGCTAAGCCTATTTAGGGAGGCCCCTCGCCAGGGACATCCGTTCCTGATGCGGTTAGGCTCAGACGTCACGCCCCCAGGCTCTTCTCCAGATTTCTGAGGTTTCTCCAACTGACATGGATGCTCTGTTGACAGGGCTGAATTGCCGTTGCAGAATTGACCCCTACTCGCCACATGTCTGTCAGTGCCGATGCAGAAGCCAACGATCACCTGAGTCGTGTTCGAACCTCATAGAACAATGTCAAAACATCCCCATGGTGCACGATATGGAGACGGCTTTGGCTCCGTTAAGCTCTGCTGCAAACTGGCCATACTTCGCCCCCAGACGAGTATGTAAGCGTCTTCTTCACGGATAAAGCCATTTCAAGTCCGATTTCTTTCAAGTGAACTTTCGTCGAAATTTCGAGCGTTTCATTTCCAGGGCCCCATGTCCGCCCACTTTACCAAGCCCAACTCTAAAACAATCCCTGGCAGAACTACTGCAGCGCTTGACTACCTCAACAAAACTGATCGGCAACGTCACGTTCACCTGTTAGGTGTATTCGCCGCTTTGCCAGAGCCTTCACATTCTCTTGATGCGCCTTGTGGAGCCTAGGTGGTATAAAGGGTCTTGGCCGTTGCCCCAGTTCAACCTGACAACCTCGGGAGAGCATTCACCCGTCAAAAGCGAGGGAAAATAACTCTGGGACCTGCCTCTGACAGGTCTGCTTGGTATTTCCTTCAGATAATTATTCGACGCTCAACCCCGGCTGGGGTCAATGCTACATACTACCCCTCGTCGCTTAAACGATCCAGAAGCGTTGGAACCACTAGGAACCGGATGGTCTGACAGCCTAGCGCTCAAGCGGCAAGTTCTTACGGCGCGATTTAATGATCCTCGGACCACTCATCGCTTGCGACGTCAGGAAATGCTGTGGGCCATCGTCCTTCATCACGGCTGTCTGTCTGTGGTCGAACATTCATCGGACGATTGCCAAAAAATCTGCAATTCACGTATTGTGATGCAGAGCAACCATATATCAACGTATTCCTCGGTCCGCACGAGCCGCCAAGTAGTATCATGATAATTCTGACAGCGGTGATGGTTATGGATCGGGCATGAGTACTCCGAGTGTAGCACCACGACCCTACAAAGCCTCGAGCACACTGACCTGCTCGATGCCATGCTATTCGGGTCGTCCCGATTCACGATACGGCCGAAGCTTCCGACAAAGTCATTTATCCAGGATATAAAAACTTCCGCAGATCGAAGGCGAAATCACAGTCATGGACTGGCTCCGGAGGCTTCAAACCTGTGCGGATGATTGCGGCAGAGCCACACCAAGTCGTCGCAAAAACATATGCTTACAGGCTAAACACCATGGGGTATCACCATCATAGGGCCGCCACTGTACCAAGTCACGATCGATTGGCTCCTTGCCTTCAAGGGTACCGAGCTCATTGGCGGCGCCTCGGAAGACTACGTATTCGTTGAGCCACGAGCGTGTCCGAGCACTTGAAACCTAGAAGTCACGACCCGACTAGTGAGAAAGTTAATAGCTCGCTTGCTATCAGGCAAGGATTTCCAGAAAGTGCTGGATTAAGGCTGACGTCCAAACTTTAAAGTTGGCTACTTACTGGTCACTGCAGAGTACCGAGCCTGGGATGCAATTTCGAGGTGTTCATCTAACTCAAAAGGCAGGGTAGAGAACGGGATTTGCCCTCACCTTTGCATCAATCACATCAGGTCTTTGCAATGCCGGCAGTGTTAGTACCATTATCAAGGTGATATCACAGGTTATTACACAGGTAGTTTCCTTTGTCTAGGTCCCAGATTAAAACGACAGCACCCCAAATTTGGTTTGATTTACATGCACAAGTAGTCTCTACAACTACTCGATATTTTCCGCGAAAGGGAAATGCTGTATTCTCATACTACTGCAGGGCTAAATGAAGCGTGATATATGCACAGTCTCGGGCCCAGCACTATGCAGAGCACGTCTCATCTAGCGTCCCCTGCGTCATGCAAACTCTCCAGATCTCGGAAAAGAGAATATTCGCATCAGCACTGGAGATGATAGGCTGGCAATGTTCTTTTTCTTTTGCCACCCCCAGAGTTGGCGAGGCCATAAGACCCTTCCCAAAGAAGATATGGGCGAGGACAATCAGGCTCGAAGTAATATACAACGACCCTGTTCAACAAGCTTCAATTGCGAATGACGCCTGCTTGATCGTCACAACCATGGGAGCGTGGCTCCTTGACCCTTTCCAAGTTTGTGTGAACAGGGGGGTCGAATCAGAAAATGAATGAGATGCCAGCCAATCCTCTTGTGTCTTGGCAAAGTTCTGATACAGATAATCTAAAGCCAGGGCCATCAGTGATGGGGAGAGCAAGAGTGCAGGAGGACTAGTCTAGGCAGCGGTCAGAAGGCCCGGACAAGCGGCAAGCAGCTGACGGGCAGGACTACTGTAGTGCTAGCACACTACCGACAGCACCAACCCAACCCCAGCAATAGCACCGTGATTTAAGGATCGCATCGCTATCCCTGCGGGCACTTGTAAGATTATTGTCATCTCTGGGGGGGACCAAGGTGGGTACCGATGGGATAGGCCCAGGTAGGGCTATTGTCGGGTACGGGATAATCGCCGGCTTCGCTCTACTTAGTTCTTCTGCACCGTGCCCAAGTATACATTAGCATCTCACTAGTAAGGACTCAGTTAGGCTGCATGGCTGGATTGCGGGGAAGAAGTGGGCATCGCATGAAAAGATTAAAGGGAATCAGGGATCCAGAGAACCTCGGGGGCACCGATGATCCTCAGGGACTGGCACATCTGGAAGAATCGCAGTGCGCTGGTTTGCTATTAACCGCCTGCTCTAGGACTCTGGATCGTGCTGTCTGATGTTCTGCTGCCTGTGCTATTTTTCCACCCCCCTCTTTAGCCACATTCCCCCGCCTTTTCCAGACTGCTTCTCTCTTCCTGCTGCTTTGGTCTTTCTACTTCCATACCCACTCTTCCCACTTATCATGCCTCCCTCTTAACCATCCTTTCCACCAGTTTTTCCTCCCCTGTTAGCCCATTCCCTCACTCTAAGCATTTTCGCCATGTTTCACACATTCGAAGGCTTCGAGAACCCAACCGCCTCGACCCCCGCCCGTGCAGGTCGGGAGCGTCAGCCGTCAATCGGCCGTCGAGTCACCACCCTACGTGCCTGTACTTCCTGTCGCCATCGCAAAATCAAATGTGATGGTGAGAAACCATGCGAGGCTTGTCGGTGGTACAAAAAGGCCGATCTTTGCCACTACTCGGACCCTCGGCCGTCTCGAAGGTGTGTCTTTGCTTTTTTTTCACGCTTAATGCTCCTGCCTCGGCTTAGCAGCTGACTGGATCCTTGTGCAGGCATGTCGAGAAATTATCAACAACACTAGATGAATACCGGACTGTGCTGGAGAAGCTCTTTCCCGGCGCCTCCCCAGATGCGCTGTCTAACTTGCCGCGCGAGAAACTCGTCGAATTGACGAGCAAGGCGCTAGCCCAGCAGCCTCAAAATCAGGCTCAAAACACAGGGGCACGTCAGGTATCACCAGCAACTTCTGCTTCTCACGATGCACACGTCTCGCCTATTTCTACCGAGGATGGCAACCTGGAATCACTCCAGGCGATGCCTGAAGAATCGAACGATACGCGGAATCTGAGCAGCGAGATCGCCAACACTATTTCCGACGATGTAAACGCCTTGTCACTCTCTACAAGAGGACCCTCCTCGTATCTCGGCGTGTCATCCATTAACGCGGTGCTTAAAACAATTGTCTGGCTTGATCCAGGGTCCGCCTCTTACTTCGCCAGTACGCCTCCAAGCGCTCCACGCAGAGATTCTATGGCAGAAATATCATCAGATGGTCAATCCTGGCCTCCTCACGACCAGCCGGGCACTCCTCCCCAGGTCCACTTACAAGTGCCAGAGTCTCAGCTCTTGGACGCTTATTTCACTTACGTCCAGCCTTTGACGCCTATTCTGGACGAGCAGTCATTTCGTGAAACTTATGCTTCGGGACATCGAAAAGATGATCGATGGTATTGCTTGCTGAACATGGTTCTAGCGATGGGCAGCATGTGTGCCTCAACCTGCGATGACATCTCTCACAAGATATACTATTCCCGGTGCAGGGCATACCTAGACCTCGAGTCGCTCGCGTCGCCACATCTGGAGACTGTTCAAACGCTTGGTATCCTAGGAGGCTGGTACTTGCACTACGTTGCGCAACCGAACTTGGCTTATTCTCTTATGGGCGCCGCTCTTCGTATGGCAGCCACAATGGGTCTGCACAGAGAATTTGCCGACCATGCTGATACAACGAATAAGCACAAGATGGCTTCGCTGGATCTCAAGCGACGGGTTTGGTGGACCTTGTTTCTCATGGATTGCTGGGGAGGCGTGACTCTGGGACGGCCAACGATGGGTCGGTGGGGACCATCAATCACAGTCAAGCTTCCTCATCATCGAGAGACGGTAAGCATCAGAAGCGAGGCATCACGGATATACACTAACCTTAAGAAGGGAAACGTACTCGATATTCTCCCACTCTTAGAGAACGTTCGGTTCTGCAAGATCAGCAACCAAATACAGGATGCGCTAGCTGTGACTCCTCTGACGAAATACAGCGAGATTGTCCATTTTGATACTCAGCTGGTGGAATGGTATACCAGCCTACCATATATTCTCAAAGATCACGAACCCTGCCCAGAGCCTATTCTATATACTCGAGAAGTCATGAAGTGGCGCTACCATGTCCAGCGCATTCTCCTCTACCGACCTACTTTGTTGAGCTATGCTATGCGGCGGGTTCCGTATATTGCTCTACGGTCTGAGGAGCGGGCGGCGATTGAAAGGTGCAGAGAAATAGCCGAGACAGCAATCAGCGATATCTCGGCCGGTGCGAAGACGCCACAGATGTGCGGCTGGAACGCCGTCTGGTTTCTCTTCCAGAGCACTATGGTACCCCTACTAGGGCTCTTCATCAACGACAACACAGTCACAGACCCCCGAGCCACCACAGAAGCATGCCATGTTCAGGTTCAAGACGCCCTCCTGGTCTTTGCAAGACTACAACAAGCGAGTCCAACCGCTCGCAAAACCCTCGATGCAGTTTCGCGAATCTTCGAAGCCAGCAAACGTGGCTCGAGCATGATGGCCGAAACAAACAGTATCAACAGTGCCAACCTCTCTCCAACCTCACGAGAGGCCAATCTCCTTATGCCAACCGGCATTCTCCCGTCTCAAAACGAATTTGGACGAGGCTTTATGGTCACGCATGAAAGTGGGTTCACTGACCCTTTTCCCCCGTCCACCATGGACGACCCAAGTGGTCAGTATCTATGGGACTTCCTCAGCTGGAGTGATGCAGGTCTAGCTCCCATGGCAGATATGGAAAGTATACATGATGGAAGTCTGCTTGGCGCTGATGACAAGCACTTGAAGTATTCGAACACTGGGTTCTTTGGTAACCAGATGGAACCGCCATTTTTCACTAACCCATCTATTCCTTATTATTCTTGACATTTTGGAGACTCAATCTTTGCATGGATGGACATTCGTTTTTTGCGCGGAATTGGTCTGTGTTGGTCCTGTACCATTTATTATTGTCTTGCAGCATGTATACCCTCGCTTTTATATTTCTGTCTCACCCCGTATACCCCATCTCCGCTGCTTCAGCCGCATTTCGCAACACATCCCCATCCATCCAGTGTATATATCTATGGACTGTCGTTTGAATTTAAGAACATAAACAAATACCTATGACTCCTCATTGCAGTAATTGAAAAGTGGGTTACCGCTTGGATAGACTCTGGATAGATTGGCAGCAGATCGCTGCACTGCTGACTCAGCAGGATTCAAGATGCCAAAATATCCACATTCAATTCCAGCAACTCCAACATATCACATACAACAAGCTCAGTTCACAATTTGCGCGAAGTCCGTAGCGCAATGGATAGATACGCTTTTTAATCATTACTCTCGACAAGATTGCGTGCCCAGATTTGGATCCGTCGGCTACCTAGCTCATCTAGCCGGTCATCACCGCGGAACATTGGAGCTGGGGCCGGGGGGCATCCATAAACAACCCGATACATACATAGACCAAGACACAACACCAAGAGCCAAAAGAGTATACAAACAACCCGCCAAAATGTCTTCTATCTTCCGCAACCCACCAACAATCTACGGCGCCGCCATCACCCTCCGCTTCCTAATGCTCATCTACGGCGCCTGGCAAGACGCAAACTCACCCGTCAAATACACCGACATCGACTACATGGTGTTCACCGACGCAGCGCGGTACGTCTCAGTAGGAGAATCCCCCTACGCGCGAGACACATACCGCTACACGCCGCTTCTAGCATGGATGCTCCTCCCCACGACCTGGAGCATCCGAGGGTTCTTTGCATTCGGCAAGGCGCTTTTTGCGCTTTCGGATGTGCTTGCGGGCTGGCTTGTTGCTAGGTCTCTTGTGCTTACGCATGGGGCTGGTATGAGTTCCGAGCGGGCGCTGAAGTATGCGTGCTTTTGGTTGCTGAATCCGATGGTTGCGAATATTTCTACAAGGGGGAGTTCGGAGGGGTTGCTTTCTTTGCTTGTTGTTGCGTTGTTGTGGGCTGTGCTGGGGAGGAGGGTTTACCTTGCTGGTGTTTTACTTGGGTTGGGGGTGCACTTTAAGATTTACCCTTTTGTTTATGGGGTGAGTATTCTTTGGTGGCTGGATGATACGAGGACGACTGCATCGACAGCGAGCCCGGCGTCGGGAAGTTGGGATCTTGAACCCAAATCTGCATCTGCGTCCGCATCGAGCAGCTCAGTTCAGGCTAAATCTAGATCCCAAACTGCGCCCTCTACCCCTGCACCTGGACCTGCAAGCTCAGGCCCAACTACCGGCGTCGGAATCACATCGCAGATCGTATCCTTCATCACCCCGTGTCGAATCCAGCTTACGCTAACTGCCCTTGTCACCTTCGCTGCTCTAAACGCGGGGATGTATGCGCTATACGGCATGCCCTTCCTGCAACATACGTACCTGCACCATCTTACAAGGATTGACCATCGGCATAATTTCTCGCCTTATAGCACGTTGCTTTATTTGACGGCTTCTGCTGCGAATGGAGGTGGAGGCGGTGCCGTTGGGAACGGGAGCGGCAGCTTCAGCTTTGAATCGCTTGCATTCATCCCGCAGCTTCTTCTCTCGGTGGTTCTTGTCCCGCTTGTCCTTGGGAAGAAGGATTTACCTGGGACCATGATGGTCCAGACGTTTGCGTTTGTGGCTTTTAATAAGGTTTGTACGAGTCAGGTATGTTAAACACCCTTCCTTTGTCCCTTGACTACTTGACGCGATGGATGGATGGATAGGCTAACAAGGTATGGGCGCAGTACTTCCTTTGGTACCTAATCTTCCTCCCCTTCTACCTCCCCAACTCGACGCTCCTGCAAAGACCGAAACTGGGTTTGACTGTGTTGGGATTCTGGGTTATTGGCCAGGTATGCTTTCCCATACCCTCTTGCCTTCCTCACACCTCCCCTCCCCTCTATTCATTCATCAGCCTACTAATAATATTCCTGTATCCAAATCAGGCCTTCTGGCTGCAACAGGGCTACCTCCTCGAATTCCTCGGTCTATCAAGCTTCGCCCCCGGATTATTCCTGGCTAGTCTGGGGTTCTTCGCGGTGAACGTTTGGATCTTGGGTGTTTTTGTGCGTGATATTGGGAGCGCCTGAGCTCCAGTATTAAGGATTAAGCTGTGGGAGGAGAGATTGGTGGAGTATTGAGCATTTGGCATTTGATGCTGAAGTGGGATGGATGGAAGGTGGTAGAGGATGTTCTGTGATATCCTGTTCTTGATATATACTTTATAGTATACTTTGCATTACGATTTATCCTCGATAGAACCATGTATAATATACCGCCTTGGACTGATATGAGTCTACGTCTACAGATAATAAATCTCACACGTCTCTGTCAAAGGTTGAAAGAAACGAAGTAACGTATTATTGGTATCTTGTAATCCTACACTAAGAGTAATAAGTAAGTAGCAAATAGTAAATAGTAAGCTGTAAGCTTTAAACCGTCGAGTGAGTATGCCATGCCATAGGTGCACCGTACCGTACGTCGAAATCAATATTAGATATTAGATAGCGACTAGACCACCGCAAACACGAAGAATGAGATGGATATATTCCTTCCTCCTTTCTCCATCCTTTTCTCTTCTCTTCATCGACTCTCCTTGACCATCCATGACTAAGTCGTGCTCATAGCATTGGTAGCGTAGCGATCATAGTACCATCGATAGTCACGGCTTGGGCACATCGGCAATAATCCGATACGTCGAAGCATGGATACTCAGCGGCCTAGTCCGTGGATATATCGCGCCCACAACTTGATGATTAGCTCCATACTGCGGAGAGATCCCGTCCGTCAATTTGACAAATTGCGCATTCGGCCGTGACTTGTGCAGCGCCTCAAGAATCGGCTCGTTCCACAAGCCCGTTGCGGCGTCATCGACGAGCTGGAAATAGGGATTTAAGGGCGGACAGGCAGAGTCGAGATCGATGAACCGGATGCGCATGTATGATAGTTCGGTGTGTGCGCTTAGGGAGGTAATTGATGACGTGACGAGTTTTTCGAACGCGCGGATGAAGTTGAGGTTTGTGATGCCGGAGAATTCGTCGAGGAAGGGGAGGCTCGGGTGCAGTTTTTTGTCGCGGCAGCAGGTTTTTACGATTAGGTCGAGGGATTTGAGGCGGGAAGTAGGTTTGGTCTGCATTGGGATATTTGAGGGTGTTGAGGAAGCGTTGGTGAGAGCTTTGAGGGAGGAGTCGAAGAGGCAGGCGCAGACTTTGCCTGTGTAGGTGAGAGATTCGAGACGGGGCGCGACTTCGCCTAGCAGTCGGCAGAGGTGTGGTGGGTTGACTCCATCGCCGAGCCAGCGGCTCTGGGAGTTGTCTTTGTTATAGAAGCCTTCGAGGCTGATGTTGATGTGGAGGAGGGATGGCGGGAGGCGGCACAGGATGCCGGCTATGGTTTCGTAACCCTCGATTTTCGGTTTGGCGTATGAGCAGTGCCATTCTCGGACGCTGGGTAGCGCTTGCGATAACGTAGTCCAGTGCTGATGGTTCCTCATGATGTTCCAGGCCCCGCGCATAACGAATGTCTGAATGTCTGGAAGTACAGGAAGCGGTTGACCTGTCCGCCCAACCGGGTCGTTTCTGAAATGGCGAACCATTGGCGGCTTCTTGCAGTGCCCTCCCTCCAGAGTGAGTATACGCGCCGCCGGGAATACGTTCTGCACATGGAAAAACATCTCTTCTAACGTGGCATTGTGGCTTGCATAATGGTATTTGTAGTCTGCCGCCGGGTTCATATTCGGATCATCCCATGCCATTGCAGTCTGGAGTGCAGCCATATCCGTTAAGCCGGCATTTTCATCATGTGCGTTCCTCGGAGGCTGGCGAGAGGGATTCCTGATCGCTCGTTGACCCCAGACAGGTATCCAGATTTCGACGTGGCGGACGTAGGGTGCTAGATGAGGATTTGCACGGAACCAGCGTGCACTTTCGACCAGCTCATCCATGGTCCCTTTGAGTTTGACTGCACTACATTAGCACTCAGAAACTTATTTTCAGAAAAATGTACAACTGACTGTGTCTGTAGATCCGATCCTGCACCAAGACCCGCCATATCGGCAAAATTAGAGCCAAATTCGAGAGAGCTTTCCGCCTGGGATGTCTCAACGATTTGTTCCAGCTCCTTACCGGCGATTTTCCACAGGACGCCGTAAAAGCCGATGTACGCTCGCCAAACAGATGGTCCAAAATGGTCTCGTGTATCTCAACCGGGAGCTGTTCGAATTGAATTTGTGGTCGATTTGACGGTGTCCCCGCGGCCTGCACATCCTCCATCACGGTATCCACAGGAGACTGGGCCCATCTCGGGGACTCGGGAGAATCGGGACCCACGGGGACGGCGAAGGATCCCTCATCATGGGCCGGGATCTCGGCGCTCGTACTTCGATTCGATTTTGGGCATGAGACTGGATTCGAGACGGTGGAGGCTCTCGCGAGGGCATTGACCGAGACAGGTCGAGGGGGAGGGATCACGGAGATCATGAATGGAGAAGGAGACGGAAGTAAATCGGCGGTCATTATTTTGTGGGAAAGAAAGGTGACCTAAAAACGCCAAGCTGAAGACAGATCGTGAATCGTTAAACGAGAGTGAAATAAAAGTAGGCTATGGGGGAACTCAGGTTAGCAAGCCAGAGACGAGAGAACAAAGGACGAGAAACCCGCAATCAAGCGAGAAGAGGAGGAAGAAGAGAACCGAGAACATGACGCTGAACATACTTGGCCCGGATTTGAGTTTCTTCTATTGGAGAGAGCAAAGCGATAGGAGCACGAGGACGCAGTTATAATTGATGAGGGGAAGCGACCAGGAAGAATAAGCAAGTCGAATTACACCCGGCCAGCGTGCTCCATGGTGGAGATGATGCTGCGTTGGATGCGTCTGTGTTGGTGGAAGCAGCAGTGAATCAGGCCGTTAGGCAGCGCCGGGGCGAGCGAGTGGATAGGCCGCGAAGTGATGGAGGCAGAGCGATAAAGAACGAGAGGCGCGAAAGTTGGCGAAGATGTCAGTGGAGGAAGTCAATGGTGGGAAGCGTGAAGATGAACATAAGAGGGGAGAGGAATCGGAGTCTGGTCAGATGATTTGGCGCGGTAATGGCATCGTCCAGACTCAGCAGTGGTAGTGAATGCAGAATATTAATAGCAGCCCCCTTGTTCGAGATTTCAAGACTTGTTCCGATGGCCTGGTATCACCTTGATTGCTGCGACTCGTATCCCCACGGTGTCATTGGTAGATCGAATATTCGGGCTCATCGTCCAGCCTAGGCCACCCAGTCGATCCTAATTTGGTGAAGCCATTCAAGGTGGCTTAGCGCGCAGACTATACATATTCTATCTACAGGTTCATGACAATTATTGAACATCCTTCAACGCCCTTTCATGCCTATATGCGAAGATGCTGGTAAATAAAATACGTGAATAAATGTCTGATATCATCGCCTGCGACGAAATCGGAATTTCAGTTCATCGTCACTGTCTGAATCTTGTACCTCACGCGGTCGTTTTTGACTTCTCTGCGTCGCGGTTGTCCTTGATTCACTCCGCGGGACGGACGGTTGTTGCGATGGCTCACTCTCAACATCGCTAATCTCACGCTCGAGACGGCTTTCTGGCGCACTTGGACCCGAAGATCGACTGTTGCTGACCCAGTAGTGATCGCCAATGCCAAAATCCTTCCGTGCCACTTCTTCCAAGGGAACGATGACAGTCTGAATCCGACGGCGCTGTTGGCTGGGATCACCTTTCCGACAGAACTTCTTGAAATTTTTCCTTCCGTTCCATCGTTCATCCCACCTGTTGTTGTCGTCGGCTGGCCTCTCTGGAAGTTCCATTTCCTCCACGATGGCTAGTCCTTTGAGCTTCTCCACATCGACATCTTGCAAGGATGTTTGCAGCAGTTCGTCTTCCTGCTGCCGACGTTGCCGAGCCGCGTCCTCCTCCGCCTCACGGTGTTGTCGGGCAGCCTCTAATACATCAAGTTTTTGACGCTTCGGCCGGGGTGCAGACTCCGGTTTCGGACGGGTGCTGGATTCACCTAGGCTCCGTTGGGATGTTTCAGCCCTCCGGCGTTTCATGGCATTGGCGCCTGGGAGCAAGCTGGAGACTACATCTTCTTCTTCCTGAAAACTGTCGATCTTTTGAGTCTGCTCTTCTGGAGGTTCATCTATGGCCATCGGTGGTAGGTCCTCAATGGACTCTTCCACGTTTGGCGCATAGGCTGGGATCGAGTTGATATCAAACCCGTCGTCGAATGTCTTCATTTTGCTGACATATTTGCGTACTCGGGTACCCTTCGCTCTCTTTGGGGGTTCGCTCGCTTCTTCCGGTGGCTGGGAATCGACCACAACTTGTACATCCTCACTCGAAGATGGAGCGGGTGTGGGTTCCGACGACTCCGGTACCAACTCTTCGCGTAGCCGCCGACACAGTATAGAAGCATCGTTTCCCAAAATTGCACTCAGAAATTCATTCTGCTGGATAGCCCGCTGGTCAGTCATGAGCGCAACGTCATCTTCTAGTTGTATGGCCCAGTTTTTATCATGTGCCTTAGAATGAAACCGAACAAACACCACTCCACCTTCGGCATCTCGTTCAGAGCCAACTCCTTTCTGACCAGAGGCATCTCGCATGAATTGTACAACCTCCTCTACAGTTGTAACTTGCTCTTCCACCTCAAAAAATAGCGCTTTTCCGTGCCCGCTGTTGATCGGTTCCTGGAGAATTTGATGCTGTGAGCTGTCGCAGAAAATGAATGTATAGCCCTCGAATACGTTGGTGCGATCTGGATTCGGTGCGAATGCCTCGTCTGAGGCATTAGAGATCTCTTTCCCTGGAGGCGGAAGATGTTCTCTTGCCTCTGGCCACGCCGCCTCGAAATCCTGCTCCAGGGGTGATAGACTTTCCTCATTTTCAAGATCATCTGGGGCTCCTGCGTAATCTAGGGCATCGACGAACGAGTAGTCCACAATATATGCCCCATTGACCAATGCTTGTAATCCCTTGGCAGTATTTCGTTTTGTCTGGACGACGTGCGTTGTGATACTAGGGAGGTAATCTTCGATAGTCTTGATGTCAAAATTCTCGAGCCGCGAGCGGAAGCCAGCAATGGCGTTCTTATTGCTTTCTTTGGAGGAGAAGGAGAAGCTTAGGACGACGGGTTGCCATTTTATCCTAGGAGCCATCCGACGGTTATTCTCAATCTCCATGTCCCGGGTTCGATTGAGTACTCACCGTAACGCATGCGCGTACTTGCCTAAATTTATTGTGTGCTCTTCGCCGGTCAGTGTCCTGCTACTGCCTTTGATTTGTTCACCGTCGACGACCGTGCCGAATTTCGAGCCTTCATCGCTAACAGTTACTGATGTCCTCGCTCTGATTTTAGACTAGTCGCGATCAGTCAGACCTGACCAGCAATATATTCTCGGCAGACATACCCCATCGCCAGCTGCGACTTCCGATACATCAATTACCAAATGTTTTCGGGAGATCGTCCGTTCGGGAATAGCTTCTCGGACTACGAGACAGTGTGGTCAGTGGAGGTCATTTGAAGAGGAAGAACAAGCGCGACATACCACCCTCCGTTTTGTAGCGGCCGAAAAGGTACTTTTTCCCAGGTCGCAGCCACACGCGCTTGCCTTTCAATTGCCTTCGTCAGTCGTTGGCATCGAGATCATTGTCTAGAGGGATATAGTCACCCTGAAGAAAGCTCCCCTCTGTGTCGAGGATCCACATGAGGGGCACAGTCAGCACAGCTTAGTCCCTAACATGACGAGGTGAAATGACGGGGGATGGCCCGATGAGTGGATGAGGAGCAATTGATTGTACGGCACGTGCAGCGGCGCCGCGATTGAACGCGAACTCACGTGATATCCTTGCCTAATGCTGCCTAGTTTAGAAATCAGCAACTTCACTTCGATCTTATCTCGCTCTTTAACAGCTACGATGTTCCATGGAGGAGGAAAGGGGACAGGCGGGCGATGTGCCCAAAGAAAGCGACAGCAAAAGTCCGGACGCTGACGAGACGCTGAAGTATCATCTCTTAGGGCCGTCCTTGACGAAGGCCGGCCAAGATTCCGTTGACCAGAAGAAGGTGAGTGGATGCGTAATCCATCTTGTTCGAGCTAGTCTAAGATTGAAAGGTCTCGGAAATTATATATAATGCGTCCAAGGGCTCAAAGTACTTCAACCATGAGCAGACCCGCGATGGCGTCCTTACGGAGAAGATTCAGCGCATCCTGAAGGGGAAAGCGCGGCTGGAGAGCCTAAACCTATCAATAGACCTCAAGCTAGCTGATCAGTTATTTGCTGAGTTAGAGTTGACGCGAGATCTCACCCAGTATGTGGTCCACGTGGACTGCGACGCGTTCTTCGCGGCGGTTGAAGAGCTGGATCGGCCGGAGCTGAAGACGGTTCCGATGGCCGTGGGAAAGGGCGTTCTGACGACTTGCAACTATGAAGCTCGCAAATTTGGTTGCCGGAGCGGGATGGCATCATTTGTGGCTATGAAACTATGTCCCCATCTCATCTGCCTTCCGCAGAACTACGAAAAGTATACGGCCAAGGCACAAGAGATTCGAGCCATCCTTGCGCAGTATGACCCTCAATTTGAGAGCGCGAGTATTGACGAAGCATACTTGAACATCACGTCTTACTGTATTGAAAACCAGCTCGACCCGGAGGAGGCGGTCAATCGCATGCGCGCAGAGATCCTGGAGACGACAAAGGTCTCGGTCTCTGCTGGTATCGCACCGAATGCGAAGATTGCGAAGATTTGCTCAAACAAGAACAAGCCAAACGGTCAATATCGTGTTCCAAATGATAGGGATGCCGTCATCGAATTTATGCGTGAGCTTCCTATGCGCAAAATCAACGGTGTGGGACGGGTGTTTGAGCGAGAGTTGGACGCAATCGGCATCAAAACTTGCGCCGACATCTACCCTCAACGCGCCTACCTAGCGAAACTCTTTGGCGAAAAGGCGCTTCACTTCTTAGCGCAATGTTATCTTGGGCTGGGTAGGACCAAGATTCAACCAGCAGAAGCCTACGAGCGCAAAAGCGTCGGTACCGAGAGGACGTTCCATGAAATTAGCACCAAAGAGGAATTTCGGGAGAAGTTGTGGTCTTGTGCCCAGGAGCTGGAAAAGGATCTATCTCGAACACAATTTAAGGGGCGTACATTGGTTCTTAAGGTCAAGTTGGCTACGTTTGAGGTATTGACTCGGCAGCACCAACCAGCAAGAGCAGTTTCAGCAGCCAAGGAACTGTTTACCTCTGCTCTTCCCATGCTGGAGAAGCTCGAGAAGGAGATCCCTAACATGAAGCTGCGGCTGCTTGGGATTCGGTGCACCAACCTTGTGAGCACAAAGAAACTCGATATGAGCTTCTTCGGTGCAGCTGCTCGAAAGAAGCCTGCAACAGATGTCTCGAATGAGCTCGTCGAACAAGAGATAAGTGCGGAGGAGGCGTTTGAGAAGGCAGCTCGCGAGGAGATACAAAGCGAGATGCAGGATCTTGAAAGGCTCAGTCAGGAAACGCCTCAGGGTGGAGGTGATCTGCCAGAGGATAGCCCTACTCCGATCCCTGATACGACGCCGGACCAACAACCCTACTGGGATTGTCCCATTTGTTCAATGCCTCAGGTCGCCGACGATAGAAAGTTCAATGATCATGTCGACTACTGTCTTTCGAAGCAAACCATAAAAGAGGCCGTTCAAGACGATTCACCGCAGCCGCAGTCGCAACCACAATCTCAGCCAGCACCGAGCAGTACGCGAAAGAGAAAGTCCAATTCGCGAGACACTGTAGATCCACGACAGAAGCGCCTATTCTTCACTTGACCGGGCAAAAGCATATTCCACCGAGAACAGCTCGCACCCTAAGTTGGCCCTCGACCTCAGGCTCGACGTCTAGATCTTCCGCAAACTTCAGACCAAGGATAGCAATAGACACTATGCCATTGACGACATCTGACGTCTGCAACCGCTCTCACCGAGATATTGAAGAGTCCAACTCAGCTTGACCCGACGACCCGACCCACTCGTCCAAGGGCAGCTCCTTGCTTCCGGGCGTTCGCCAGCACATCAGAGTGTCGGCAGAACCTGGACGGCATACCGATCCGATGCAATTAAGATGTGCTCCCAGGCGTCTCAGAATCGAGACAGACTATAAGTGATCGCCTAGAATCATAGCTTTCGGCCGAGCCCCTTTGGGACGGTGGTTCTAACGTCTGTATATATGTTGGATGGTGAATCATGAACGTTATAGATCTGAGAATCATTCGGTAGCTTATTCGATTGATGCAGGAAGACTATGCATGCATGTAGAATGCTGGATAATAATAGAACGCTGTCAAGCTCCCTCTAGCCGTTGATCAGCCCATATAGGCGGGGCACATAAAGTAGGGGGCCATGAATTCATTGGCAATGACAGAGCGGGCTGGGGCGAGAATTCCCGATATCTTGTAACTGAGTATTGGGTACAGGCCGTGTCTCGTCATCAAGAAATAGAGAGAGACATGTTTCTACAGTGTTGACAGTGGATGGATATTTGGAGCCCCTTGAAGCGTTGCGGTGAAAATGGAACTAAACCGGATTTGGCGGGGATAAACATCGCTCGGTCGGGGTGGTGGTGCTCTTAGTGCTTTAGTGTTTGGCCAGCGGATTCATCGTAAATTCTTCACTTCAACACCTGACCGCTGTCTTTTCGCCTCTTCCTCTTTACTCCGAATAATCTACGCGTGGTCTCATCTCTTTATCGACTACTGGATCTACGCTATAGGCTGGCTGGTGCCACCATGCTTGCAGATCTTCGAGGAGTGCCGCAATGCCATAACAAGTCGCCCTTGTCTCTGCCCCTCGAATCCAGCAGCTATGACCTACGATAAACAAAATAGTGGCCATATAGCCAAACCCTTTACTCCGACACTCAGTGCTGCTTTCAGCAGAGCGAATAAGTCACCTTTGACCCCTAAACTCGCCACCCCGTCCACCGTCCGCGGACCCAAACGGCTCGCTCCTTCAGAACATCCCGCAACCACTCCGTCCAAACAGCCCTCCGAGATCTCCTACCTCAATGCCAACGTCACACCCCGATCTGGTTCAAGGAGCAGCAGGCGTGACGGACCTGTACTCTCTCCGGCCAGTACGCCCGGGAATGGGGTGTACTCCCCGCAGCCTTTCGCCCAGCCGTCTCCGGGCAATGGCCCAAACAATAGAGTATACCGAACCGACCGCAGTCCGGTTCGAATGGGCCCAAAACTGGAACCTCCAAGAACTGTACGATCGAAGACCTTGACCGCCGATCCGAATACTACCCGTCCTTATTCTACTACCGATTCAACGTCGTCACCGCGATTCTTCCACGCCAGCGACGCACGCTCGGTATCGGGCTCCTCCGATGCGGATACCCGGTCAAGGGTATCATCTACAAAGTCCGCCGGACCTGCCACATTTATATATGCAAATGGTCAAGAAGAGTCTCGGGCTTCGGATGACACCAACAGACGACGGTCGTCGGGATTGTCTCGTCCTGCGGTCGTGCCTAGGCCGACAACTACACCGCGGATCAAGTCAACCAATAACGCTTCCTTCCCGCGGTTCTCAGATACCATTCCTTCCTCCAACCCATCACAATTTGATGATCCACCTGATATCCGGTCGCCGCTCTATAGTCCGCCGTTAAACACCGTCCGACCCGTACCGGTAATCAGCCACACCAAATCCGCGAGTCTCGATAGTGCGCGCAGTACCCCTCTGAAAGAAACACCGGGCGAGGGCCTACGGCCAAGCCCTCTGATAGTTTCTGGTTTAGACTCTCAGGTTGACGGAGATAACGTCTCGGATGCAGTTCCGGCACTCAGACCGCGAATCTTCAGCAATGGGTCTACGAATTCCGTCGATACTGACAGTCAACCTGATGGGCTTTCGAGCCCTGTGAAGTCAGAGCACGCAGGTAACAGCGGCCCAGTTCTCAACGCTCGAGTGGAGCGGAAAATTATGGATTTGGAGATTAGCAACTCCTCTCTTCTGGCTATCAACAGGACGCTGGAACGAGAGATGCGGAAGCAGAACGCCGAATTGCGGAGATTTCGACGGCTTAGCCGCTCTGGCCGTCTATCCATGGCACCCTCGCGTTCGGTGTCTGGCAACTTATCAATTCCTAGTGAGATTGACGAAGACGAACGAAGCGAGATCTCGTCGAACCAGTCGCATGATGAGCTATCCGATCTGAGTGACGAGGACCTCACGCCGGATGAAAGCTCTTTGGACCCCGGGTCAACAGCCGAAGATGACGTCCAGCACAGAAACAAAGACGAAAAGCGGTTCCTCGTCGACCTGGCGAAACATCAAGAGCTGCTGGCAGACAGTCAGCGGATGAACCAAAGCTTGAAGCGCTGTCTTGGTTTCACAGAAGAGCTGATAAAAGAGGCCAAGAACGCTCTCGAGTATAATGTGCACGTCAACGATATCCAGCTCGGCGGACGAGTCCTCAGCGATGACGATCTGACTGAGGATCGAGAAGCCGGCCGGGGCCTTCTCGCGGTCGTCTCACCAGAAACCGAACTCCCTGATATGGACCCTCCCGGCGAGGAGCCACCATCGCCATCGATATGATTATATGTCTTTCTTTTCATTTCCTTTGTTAGATACCCTATACAGCATTGCCCATTCAAGATCTAAATTGCCTTTCAGAAGCGAAGCAGGCGACTACTTGCCCTCGAATACCCACTTATTTTCTCAATGGGTCACAATGACATCCTTGCTCTGGACTGGACCCTTTTGCTTGCTTACTGCTTTATCTGTATCACTCCCTGATGTTGCCGCTTCTGGACAACCCTGTGCTTGCTTAACAACGGCCTTGATTTTTTTGACTTCTAATCATGTCATTTATACTACTGATAGATCTGTATCCGGACTAGCTGTCTATGGTGCTTTGCTAGATACCCACTTGCGATAACGATAATCATATACTGGACTTCTTGAATTGTCAAAGCATGGATTGGTCTATTCAAGTTGTACTCGCCAAGAATGCATGACCAAGGATATAGAGTGCACAGGGTAGGGCTTCCGGCTCAGGTGATGGTCTCCCCACCAGTGCCACCCAACTTCGACATCTGGACCTAACAACAACAAAAACCGTCTTGCCGCTTGCAAAAAAAGAAAAAGCGAAAAACATACAACAGCTGGGATTCGCATGTGGTCACCCACCATACTACTAACCAGCCGGCGTGTGGCTTAAGTACGGCTGAGCGGACGGGAAGCCCTGTTCTCCACACCCTGTGGTCGTATGTATTTAGTATCATCTAGGTTTGACTCAAGTAGCACAAAACAAATGCCCAATTCCCAAACGCCATATAACAAGAAGCAATGAATACTTGTCTCAGGGATGCAATGCAAGATAGAAGAAGATAGCAAGCTTCCAAGCCAATTCAGCCCCAATCGGGCAAGAAACCCGGCCAGCAATTAAAGGCCGTTCCAGCCAGCGTCCCGAATCTATGGCCCAGTACCTATCAGATCGTAGGCGCCCTAGTAGGACAATCCAAACATGGATCGTAGCAATAGGTACTCCGTACAGCACACCACACCAATACTGCATATCTCTCATACCATGTCTAGTCTTGACTTGAAGATTGTTCTTCCCCTTCTTGCTCTGAAGCTCTCATCTCCTCGTATTGCCTCAATCGCATGACGGCAATGGTATATTCCAGCTCGTCGAAACCGACGCGGAGGATGCGGTCTGCGATTATTTCGTTGTTTCGGCGTTCTCTTGCCTTTTCTGTGTCTTCTCGTGAGAGGGTTGAGGAGCCGAGCGGTGGAGTCTTGCTGGTGAGAACTAGAGGTGCTCGTGGTTGAGTAGAAGGGTTCTAAGTAATAATAATCAGTATCCTATACCATACCAAAGCCAAGATCAGACCATGTGAAAACTCACCATTCTGAGTCTCTGTTTCAAAATGGGAAGAGCCAGATCCATCTGCCTTCTTCGCCTCTAACCGGGAACTAACAATCCTCCCCCGACCTTTCTTCCCATCAGGCGACGGGATCGGAAGCGGGATACGACTACTCGCTTCATAAACCGCTCTATGCTCTTCATTCCCATTCAGAAGTCGGAAACATGCATCATTCCTACTATTCTCGAGATCAACCCAATCTTCGATAGGTTTGCGCTTTGGGATCGCGGGAGGCGAGGCAGGCTTGCGGGCGGACGTGGTCGATGAGGATGATGAAAAGCATGCATCTAAAGGGGAGGGCAAGGTAGAGCTCTCTTTCCTCCTGACGGGCTGCTGGGTACTTAGTAGTGAGACGCTGAGCTCGAGACTTGTGTCTGCTGCTTTGTGGAGGAGTTGGGAGACGGAGGTGGAGAGGGCGGACATGGTTGTTGCGTTTGGTCTTGACGCAGTCGAGAAGTTGGGCTGATTAGTCGTGCTAGGGTAGAATGTAGTAAGATGGTGTAGAGGGGCTATGAGAGATAGTAGAGTTGAGAGAAAGAATCAGTAGTGAATAGTAGGTGTAAGGTAAAAGGTTGTAAATGAGGGTTAGTGATTGAACATGGTAAAATTGAAGAGAAAAGGAACATCAGCGAATCCAACCAACCAACGAATGCCATTCATCACAGGGACTGGACCTCAAGATGACTCTCCATTATACTTTGCTTACTTTCTATAACCCAGGCAACTCGATAGTCGGCCAGGGGCGGATCGAAGGTCCAGCCTATACATCGGAGGGAAGATGGGGTAGGGTTTGGCGCGAGGAACTCGAGTGCGGGAGGCATAGTGCCTGGTACCTGTGGCTGGAAATGCGTTCCTGGCTCTAGACGTTCGGAAGATAACCACGAAATCTAGGTTTTAAATCCAATGCGTATGCTATGAGGCTTTCAATCTGGTTGGGAATCTAAGTGTTTATGCTAAACTGCTTTTTGAGGCGTTGTTGGTCTGGAGGTTTCCGACTAGACTAGTAGGGATAGGGTACCTAGAGTAGGGTAAAATCCGTCCCATCCTGCACCTAGGGTTCTTAAAAAGCTCGACAGCGGAAATTTTAGGTTCCTGGTAAGAAAAGAATACTCTTCAAGACGAAAGACATTTTCGAAGTATCAAATTAGAACCTCCCCTGACGTTAGGAATTTGTTAGCGGTGCGTGGTGGGTTCGAGAGCGGAGAGGTTATCCGAAAAATATATACTTCCCGCCAAGTCTAAAAATACAGGAACTTGAAGATAGGTGTGGTAGCAACGTTAGTGTCATCATCTAATTGAGACACTCGAGTGCAGAAGATAGTGAATGCATGCTCTAGGAATCGGAAAGGAATAAAAATTCGCTACGACGAAGATGTACATCTGGCATATTTATCCAAAGCAAAGACGCAGACAGGCGGGGGTAGGGTAATCGAACGAGGAGGGAAGCAGGCTGGGGAATAAGGTGCGGAGAAGAGGTCCGAAAGAAACATGACACGATCGCTCGATTGATTTACGACTCGGCCTTGGGGCTGTAGGCCGGCGGCTCTGGCTCGTCGTGGCTGTGCTTCTTCTTCTTCTCCTTCTTGTCCTTGCCCTTCTTTGCCATGGCGTCTGTCATGAGCTGCTCGAAAGCCATGTAGTCGCCTTCTTCCTCTGGGTCACGCTCGGCCTGTATCTGATTAGTATGCGGTCGCAGAATACTGATGTATATGAAAACATACCTTGGAGTAGATATTGCCAGCAATGATCATGGCTTGAGCGCGCTCAACACGCTTCTCCAGCTTGATCTTCTTGTCGCCCAGGACTTTGTCGCAGACGTCACGGAGAACGCTCTGGATCTCGAGCTTGCTGCCGCGCCAGGCGGCGGCGAGAAGCTTTCCTGTGACCTTGACAGAGTACTCTGCCCTCATCTCGTCCGTCCAGTTCTCGCCGCCCTTCTCCTCCAGCTTAGCCATCTCTTCCATCGTCAGTTGAGCGTCAATGACGGTGGAAATAGTGGTCCAAGCTTCCTTAGCGAGGGTGCCCTTGTCCTTGAGACGCGAGAAGAACCCTGAGATACCGAGGAACTTCTGCGACTTGAGGAAGGAGGTAGCCTTGGAAACGTATGTAGCACCGATGGCATGAAGAATCTCAATACCGAACGATTGGATCTTCAAGTTCTCCACCTCGAGACGGATCTTCTCCTCAAAGGCCTTGGTCACGTCTGCACTCTTGTCGGTCTCCGTCCATACGCTGATCTTGTCGATGAGCTTGGTAGCGAGCATATCGACTCGCTCTTCGCGCGCCTTCTGTCGCTCCAGCTCGAAGGCTTGAAGCTTCTCAGCCTGTTCGCGTGAAAGCCCACCCTTCTTCTTTTCCTTCTTTCGGAGCTCGCGTTCCTCCTCTGATACAGCGGCGGACTGCATGCGGATTTCTTCGTCTGACTTGTCCATGATGGCCTGCTGGCCGAGACGAGGGCGGGGTGTGCTTGTGCCAGAAGCGGAGGGTGAGGGTGAGGGTGATGCTGCGCCAGCGGCGCCCGCAGCTGTGCTCTCCGCAGGCTTGCCATCGTCGTTGACGTTCAACTTCTCCTCTGTAGCAGCGGCCAGTTCCTCTTCCTCCGCTTCCTCCGTTGTGATCTCCATCCGGGTGGTAAGGTCCTGAAGAAGTGAAATCTCGCCGATAAGGTCGTGGAAGGCATCTCCACCAAAGATCATGCCGAAGAACTCGTTCGGGTCCTCTGCATGTTGTTAGCGGGGCCGATGCGGGCAGTCCGAAATACGCACCGAAACCATGATCTGGGATAGCCTCTTCCTTGCCGTGGGTATCATAACGCTTGCGGAGGTCGGTATTGCTGAGAACTTGGTAGGCTTCTCCGATCTATTGTGAATAGAAGATAGGTATGAGTAAGATGACAGCGCAAAAGGGTGCGGAGGGTGTGGGCGCACTGCTTGGAATCGCTCGTGGGCGGTCTCATCACCGGGGTTCTTATCTATTGACAGTTAGATACAGCAAATAGACCCAGACCATTATTGCAAGACGCACCAGGATGAGTGACGATGGCGAGTTTGCGGTATGCCTTCTTGATCTCGAGCTCGGTGGCAGTGGGAGGCACGCCAAGGGCGTCGTAATAGGTGGTATCAACAACCATTTTGCAATGCGGGCAGACCGCAGGAAGTGTTTCGGACCGGTTGAAACTGCTAAGAAAGTAGGCTGGAAACAGAAAAGGAAGTAACTAGGAGTATAAATGCCTTGAAACCGAAAGGCTCGTGAAAGGATATCTAAGAAGCTGATGAAGGAACGTAGCTAATCGCGTGAATACTATTTTTTTCTGCCTGGTGAAGCTGCGGCCAAACCTTTCGTCATGGCGGGGAGATCGAGGAAGCGGTATGGCCGGTCACGTATGGTCATAGATTACACAATGGCCCACCTTTAGCTGAGGCCAAGACCCAACGTCTCGGGTAAGAGAGTGTTCCGGATGCCGAGATGATCCGGCACTTGCTGAGCAGGCTAAATTGGGGCTAAAGAGGCTCGCTCCAACAATTTCTTCTCTCTTCTTTCCACCACTCAAATCCTCATCCTTCTCCTTCTCCTCTCCTATTATACCTGTCCTTTTCCCTCCTCCCCCTCTTCCTCTTTCTTACTTTTTCTCCCTTCAACACAATCTCCTCCCTTCTTGTCTCCTATTATACTTCCCCTTTTCTTGGCCGCTTCTCCATAATTTCTCCATATCCTTTGTTCTGCGGCTCTACCAATCGGCCGGAGAGCCCATGTACATTATTTCCTAGCGTGTACTAGTACGCCAATCTGCTGCTAATTTGCTTCTCCGTCGTTTTTCCAGTTTGCCTCCCATTTTTTTTCCTCTTTCCTTCGTACTTCCCCAATTCCTCCATCTTCACGTGTAATTTACCCCAATAAACACCATGGGCATCGGCAGCATCCTTTACTTTGCCTTCCACCCGGCTGAACTGAGGTCAATCATTCAATGGTTCGTTTTACCCCTTATCCCCTTTTTCAAGCTCCCTGGCTGACAAAAAACTTGGTGATAGGAAAGTCTGGCACAACCCCGTTCATGAACGCAACGAGAAGGACGAGACAGAAACACAGAAGGCTTGCTTCAAGTTCCTGGACCTGACGAGTCGGAGTTTCAGTGCTGTGATTAAGGAGTTACATCCGGAGTTGCTGCTGCCTGTCTGTGTTTTCTACCTTGCACTTCGTGGGCTTGACACCATTGAGGATGACACCTCGATTCCTCTCGAAACCAAGGAGCCTCTGCTGCGCAACTTCAAGGACTACCTAGAACAAGATGGTTGGACCTTTGAGGGAAACCGCCCTGAGGAGAAGGACCGTGAGCTGCTGGTTCAGTTTCACAATGTCATCACCGAGTTCAAGAACATGAAGCCTGCCTACCAAGCCATCATCAAGGATATCACGGACAAGATGGGTAACGGTATGGCCGACTACGCCCGCAAAGCCGCCCTTGAGGATGCTAGCGTGGAGACTGTCGAGGAATACGACCTTTACTGCTACTACGTTGCTGGTCTGGTGGGAGAAGGTCTGACACGACTCTTTGTTGAGGCCGAGTTTGGTAACCCTGCTCTCCTCAAGCGTGAGCGTCTCCACAAGTCAATGGGTCTTTTCCTGCAAAAGACCAACATCATCCGCGACATCCGCGAAGATGAGGATGACGGTCGTCGCTTCTGGCCCAAGTCCATCTGGTCTAAGCACGTTGACAACTTTGAGGATCTCTTCAAGCCTCAGAACCGGGACGCTGCTCTCAACTGCAACTCTGAGATGGTCCTTAACGCACTGGAACATGTCGAGGACTGTCTCTTCTACCTTGCCGGCCTGCGGGAACAGAGTGTATTCAACTTCTGTGCTATTCCCCAAGCTATGGCCATTGCGACGTTGGAGCTTTGCTTCCGCAACCCTGCCATGTTTGAGAGAAACATCAAGATCACAAAGGGCGACGCTTGCCAGCTTATGACCGAGTCAACACAAAACCTTCGCGTTCTTTGCGATGTCTTCCGCCGCTACGTGCGCAGGATCCACAAGAAGAACACACCCAAGGACCCCAACTTCCTCAAGATCAGCATTGTATGCGGAAAGGTATGTCATGACGTCTCTCAATTGATGTACCTTGCTAACTCATATAGATTGAACAATTCATTGAGAGCATCTTCCCGTCGCAAGACGCTGAAACCGCCAAGCGCCGCGTTCAAGGCACCATGTCCGAGGCTGAAGCTGAGAAGGCTAAGCAGGACGCTGAGACCCGCAAGGACGTTTTCTTCATGTTGGCTCTCATGGGTGTCATCGCCTTTGTTGTGTCCGCTATCATGGTATGCCATCCTTTCCCTCAATTGACTACATTTATACTGATTACTGTAGATCTTCACTGCCTGGATGCTCGGCGCCCGCTTCGACCTTGCCTGGCAAGAGCTGAAGAGCGGCAACTTCAAGAAGCCGCAAAAATCCATCTCGCACAGCGAGCTCTAATTTCCTCTACGACTTCTGTTCTAATCGCTAATTATACCCATGCCCTTACGATACGTATGCAGATATATCTATTCTAATATCATTCGCCCTACTGTCGCCTGGTCCTACCTCACGAATGGAACCCTTAGCAACAACTGCAACTCGCGTTGCTAGCACGGATGTCAAATTGCGATCCAGTCTTTCCATGACTGTGGTTGTGCCGAAGAAGTGCTGATATGAAGAGGATTTATCCGACCAGTGAGTACTAGATGTTCGTCCTGCAGCTCTGCTGAGATGGCAAACATCCATTGAAGATCTGGAACATACTGTAGTCATAAATAGCTGTATGCATGAATGTATTCGATTGACTGAAGCAAGTTTTACTTTCTCCTTCTGTAATGTCTTGGTGTTTGTTTTTCTTTAATCCTGATGAGGCCGAGCAAGAGCAGCTCTATACGCTGCGTTCGTCGAAAGAGATCAATGCCAGATCTGCTTACCAAGGATTATCAACATCTCTGTCCCCGCAATTTTAACATACCTACACACCTATACTTCTCAAAACTTATCTGAATATCTGAAAATAAATGCAACAAGCGTTCCCAGTCATTGAATCTTTCAATCCACCCCACATCCCCATCTTCTTTGCATTGTCATCCCGGGGTTCTTGCTCTTTTCCACTTCCTACTTCAGTTAAAACCCCTCCGCCTCCGCAATCTGCAGTCTAGGTAGACCACTGCACCATTTATGAGAAACAATTCGCTCTAGCCATGGCCAAAGCACAGAATCACGACGCGAACACAAGCGCATACCACCCCCCAGCCCCAGAACTAGAACCCCTAGCTCAGGACCCCCTCTCCGCCTCTGACTCCGCGATATACAACCGTCTTGCGGAGAAAATGAGCCATATCGTACACGCCTCCACATCTTCATTGGTACTAGGGTTTGGCTGACTGAATCAGCACAATGGATTCCGCTCGACGTGGAAGATGCTGCAGACAGCTTGCTCTGCGCCCGCATCCCAAATCACAGATTCAGAGTGTCAAATGGACGACACAGAGCTCTTGATGACGGCTCTTTCCTTTGTAGAGGGTCTATCGAATCACCACGCCATTGAAGAGAAGTTCATTTTCCCTGCTCTTGCGTCCCGCATGCATGAATTCTCACATTCGGGGGTTTTGATCGACCAGCATGAGCTTATCCATGATGGGTTAATACGAATTAAAGCATACTTGAGAGGATGTGAGAAGTTTCTTGATGAAGAGATAGACGACGACGGGGGGAGAGTGGGTGAGGGGTTGGATAGGGGGAAACTAAGGGAGTTGTTAGAGGGGGAGAATGGTGAATTCGAGAGAGTTCTCTGGAGTCATTTGGATGAGGAGGTTGAGTTTCTTAAGGCGGAGAATATGAGGCGCTTTTGGGGGGTGGAGGAGGTTAGGAGGTTGCCTATGTAGGATTTATAGGGAAAGAGAAGATATACATGGCTTTGATGAAGTGAATTCTGGGTTGATCTAGCTTGGGTGATGGGAGATCCTCTAGAGATTCTCTAGGCTCGGAAATGGATTGGTTGTTTAATAGAGCACGATTATGATGTAGCTCTCACAGTGCCTCAAGTTGACGATCCAACTGTAGATTGAGCTCGGACGAGCTCAATCTTTCTCCAGAGACCGTTTCCGCCAAGCTACTCGTACTATGAACTACGTAGTAGATATCGAGTCGGGTTACTGAGAGGAAACTTGCTTGATGAGGGATAATTGCCTTACTCAGGAGTCTGGAATGTATGGAGTACTCGAGAGTTCGTCGGACTTGCCCAGCTGGGCGGGGGCCCCTTCATTCCAACCAGCCACGCAGAGGCCAGCCGCATCGACAAATGACTCGAGCTCGAAACAGAAATGGCATCTGGATTGTGATTGTTTTTTGAGCCCCTTGGCATAGAGAAGAGGTTGGAACCGCAAGCGGTTGGTGTATTTTTGGGTCTTGAGTGTTGTAGCGTGTGGGAGGCTGTTGGATTCAAGGAAGGGGTGAAAGACAGTGAACCTGTACCCGTCCGCCCTATACCCGCCCAATAATACCGACTTTTTGCTGAGCTTAGAAGTTGATTAATGACCATTTAGAAGTCATGAGGCTGCGGGAATGGCACGACTAATAAACTGCGTCGTGATGACGCGATGTCAAGATCCAAACCTGGTGGTTAGGGCTGGTGCTTGGAAGTGACATTCCTTGCGGACGATCATATACTCGACCAGTCAGCCAGACCTGATCTAGTCTCTTGAACCCCGCATACTGAACAAGGCAGCATAGGCCAACATATTAATTAGCAAGGCTGGACTTATAACGTGCGTCATATCTGTCAGTTGCGGGTGCTGGGCACTGGGCAGGCGCGCGAAAGTCGCTAGACAGCACGCGTATTCACCCCTTGCAGAGCGTGGAATCGCGTTGATCTACGCATCCGAACAATGTAAGAGGAACGATGCTATACTTTAAGTCAGATAGATGTAGCTGCAGGGTTGTATACTCACCTTCCTTCGCTTCTCTCTTTTGCCTTCCCTGCTCTCACTACTGTTGTGGGTTACTCTTAGGACTGACGCTGTCCTAGCCCTCGTCCCCGTCGAAAGCCCAACTTTAGCCACTCTAGTCATAATGAGGCTCGAGCTCGCCATGCTGACGGCCCTACTGGGCACCGCCTTCTCACTTCCCCAGTCTTCGAACCTCGCCTCCCGCATGGCCGCCCGAACTCTGAACCGCCAGTCACATCCCCTCGCTCCAATTCCAGGCGGTCATACAGGCACTCAGTCTGGCTTTCGGACGGCCGACACTGCCGCCATAGCCTACAGCAACAACTGGGCTGGTGCCGCTCAAGAAAACGCTCCCGCGAGCGGACCGTACACAGCCGTGAGCGCAACTTTCACTGTACCGCACCCCACAGCTGCACCAGGAAGCAGCGGCATGCAGGCTGGGTCCGCATGGGTAGGCATAGACGGAGACACATATAGCGGCGCTATCCTGCAAACGGGGGTGGACTTTTACATCGAGAACGGGGTCGTCAGCAACGACGCATGGTTTGAGTGGTTCCCAGATTACGCATATGACTTCAACATCGCCATCAAAACTGGCGACGTGATTGTTGCAAAGGTGGAGGCCTCCTCTCCTAGCCAAGGTGTTGCAATAATCGAAAACCTGAGCTCTGGGCAAACGGCAACGCAAGCACTAAGTGCGCCAAAGCCGACTGCGACTCTAGCAGGAGTAAATGCGGATTGGATTGTTGAAGACTTTCAGTCGGGTGATTCGATTGTGGCCCTGGCGGATTTTGGGGAAGTCGTGTTTACCGGATGCGAGGCGCGCACTAGCGGTGGAGAAGTGTTGGGACTGAACGGAGCGACAATTATTGAGTTGAAGCAGGGGGAGAGAGTGTTGACAGACGTGACTGTCCAGGGAGATAAGACGCTTGATGTTAAGTGTACATTGTAATACGGTGGTTGTTATATAAACTCATCTTTGGTTGGCGTTGGCGTTATCTCGTGGATGTTTGCAAATGAGCTTCAAGAGCAATTTTTGTAAAACTGTGACACAAGTCAACGGATAATGTTTCCTAAGCCGCCGACGAAAATTCGATCTAGGACAGTACGGCCAAACTCCATTGGCGTTCGGTGATGCAAGTCATGTTCCGTTTGATTCCTATCACCTAGGCGCGATGCCTGGACGCGTCCGAAACATTGACTTGGCAACTATAAAGAGGTCATGATGGGCTTTTGGAGCTAGGGTCCAGGATCCCGAACCAAATCCCGAGCCCTTGAGAAGGCCATGCCTAAACAAGAGACATCGCTTAGAAGCCTGCAAAGCGATCTGAATATATTTTCAGAGCACACGTCACTAAGTCTCAGGAACGCCAAGAGACCAATAGAACAGCCCATCACGCGCAAGGCGAGTAAGCAAAATAGCCTACGCACAAGTCGCTGTCGGGGATGCAGGTGGCTGCGCCGAGATGCGAGCCGCGCAGAGGGACTTTTGTCCTGCCTGAAATCCTGCGAGGCTGGACCGGGCTGAAACAGAATTGCCTGCTGGCAGCTGCCTTCGTGCCCGACTATTGATTGTCTACGATATATTTGTCAACTGACAAGCTGTATCTTCGTGCTCGATGAAATTGACGCAGACGCGAGCTAACGGGATTTGCAACACCTTGCAGGACGGGACGGAACGTTTGAATCCTCCGTCTGTGGGCCTCATAGTCTTGAATGTTTGTAATTCTTGGGAGCGGCAGCAAACTGCGAGCTATCGAACTGGAGAAGAGGAGGATTTGGTTAAATACGTGGCGGGCTCTGATGCGGAGGAAGGCAGTATTAGCAGCGATGTCCAACCAGCAAGGCAGGAGAGCGGCCCAATGGCATTACCTAGTCCCTGAAACGATGCTGGCGCCTGTCAGAGGGCGATCCTCATGCAAGGAATAATTGAAGCTGCGAGTGATGAAAGGAGGAAACAGTCGAAGGATCGAGAAGGAAGAAGGCAAGAGGATCAGTGCAGGTACAGGGATGGCTGCCTGAGACGTGACCACCAATGGGACCTTTGGACCAAGGCATCAGGCAGTCCAAAGAGAAGTCTCACGCTTGCGAGGAAGAAACCAACAACTGGCTGGATTGATGTAGTTGATTGGAGAGAAGAAGAGCAAGTCATGTCGGTATCGATAAGACTATTATCTATGACAACGCCCTTATCGATACCAGGCCCTTATCGATAAGACATGGCGGGACAAAGATCCACGTTCAGACTCAGTCAAGAGCATCAACAGTCAACAATCCACTGGAACAGCATGCAGATTCTTCTGCTGGACGGCGGACTGGGAACAACCCTTGAAGCTCCTCCATTAAATGTGACATTTACCACCGAAACCCCTCTATGGTCATCGCACCTGCTCATCTCATCCCCCTCCACCCTTCAATCCGCCCACCGCGCCTTCCACGACGCCGGTGCAGACATCCTCCTCACAGCGACCTACCAAACCAGCATTGAAGGCTTCGTACGGACAGACGCGAGTCACACGATCAAAGATGCACAACGATACATGCGATCTGCCGTTCCGCTCGCCCGGAGCGTCATTTCCCCTGTGATTTCTCCTGCGGGGGAACGTCAGAGTCAGACACGACTGCCGTGTCGCCTTGCGCTGTCATTAGGCCCCTATGGTGCGACAATGACTCCGGTTGCCGCTGAATACACAGGGCTGTACCCTGCTGCAATGGATCGGGAGGATGCATTGCGGGAATGGCATGCCTCGCGATTGAGGATTTTCATCGAAGACAGCGAATCGGAAACCCGACCATGGGATCAGGTGGACTATGTTGCGTTCGAAACACTGAGAAGGGCCGATGAAGTGCGTGCTGTACGTGGTGCTATGGCTGATGTGCTACCTGACAAGCAAAACAAACCCTGGTGGCTTTGTGGTGTTTTCCCTGCAGAGGAGGTCGATGAGACAGACGTGAGACGATGGATTGGTGCAGCAATGGGACAAACAGACTATGGTCTACCAAGGCCATGGGGGATCGGACTGAATTGCACGCGAATGGATCACGTTGCAAAGATCGTCGAGATCATGCGCGATGAGTTACATCTGCTGGAAAAAACCGGGAAATATGTTGATAGCTGGGCTTCTGCCTCGGGCAAACCGTGGCTGGTATTGTATCCGGACGGCACAAAGGGGGAGAAGTACGCCCCTGCCATCAAAACATGGGTACAAGGGGCAAGCGAGGCTGTGCAACGACCATGGGACGAAAGCTTCTGGGATGTGATACAGCGTCAGTCAGAGGGGAGCTGGGAAGGGATTATCATCGGTGGATGTTGTCGCGCAGGGCCGGCTGACATTGCGGCACTGCGACATAGAATCGATGCCAGGCAGCTTTGATGATGGCCACCAACGTGTTCTCGCTGATGCCAGGCCGGCAATGGTTTTGGTGATGGGATGTTCTTCCAGGCAACAATAATTTAGCATCAACTGCTCGGCAATATCTGGCTGGCCCCGGTTACCGGTAACTCTCCGTGGGCGATCACTTTCGCATTTTGGAATCTGGATCGCGGCTATCGCTACTTCGCACAAGTTGACTGGTTATAACAAATCAGAATCGAGATAATTATCCAGCATCATATTTGGCAAGCTCAACATATTTGGTCAAATTGTCCTGGAGTATGGTCGTTCTAGACAACAAATCTCCTACCACGCGCGTCTAAGGAGCTGATCATCTTATCATCCCCACCACCAGCGACGCCGCCATCTACTAAATTACCAATTGACCGAAACCTTGCCAACTCGTGGCGACCCGTCGTAGCGGTCTGGGATAACGATCAGCGACTGCGCGGTTCTTAAAAGCGGCGCAGTCAACTATCATCCGGACCCATCCTCCGGACTCCGCTTGCCAGGACGATCCACTCTACTCCAAGTTTCCAAGATTCAGCCGCAGGAATCGAGTACTTGGAATAGACTACTGACTCGGCCCAGGCTCACGGACTTGCTGCGGCGCAGTGCCTTCCGCGCGGCGCACACATGTGTAGTGGAGTATCCAGATGATCAATCGATCGAGCCGGGGTCATATGAACCATGCCATGAACCAGAACCACGGCATGAACCATGTCAAGGTTATCTCAACGACGTGACTACCCCAAAAGGAAAACGGAGCACACCGACCAGAGCTCCAGCATAGAGTTCAGCCAGCCATTCTCGCCCGCGTTGTTAGCGCTCCCACTAAGCAAACTAGACTTTCCTCGCGCATGCCGGCCCAACAGAACGAGGCGATGCACGTTTGGAATTGGTCCCCAATTAAACAATAGGATTATTCTGACCATCCGATTCTCCGCGATATGCGAGTCAAATTGCCTACATGGCATGAGGCCAAGCCAGCCGAGGCACTCCTGCGTTGGCTCCAGCTACCCCCGGCCCCAGAGTAGGAACCCAACTGTCAGGGCTCGCCAAACGGGACGGAACAGAGCGGCCTGCGCGCACGGTCATTTCCCTATTCAATTATTTAATCCGTATGATTATTGGCGAGCAAGCCAATCATTGGAGACTGGTATTCCCAGCCGTCTGGATCGTATTTTATAGCGCCGTCGCGCCTTGGAATTGATGAGCGCAATGCGCAGCTCAAACTAGCTGTCTGGTCAAGCGGTGAGGCCAGACAAGCACTGTCGTTGCCTTGGATTTTGACAAACAAGAGGATCAAAAAAGCAAAAAACCTACGAGAGCCGGGATGCTAACCTGCCAGCGCAACTTTATCGTTTGCTTTCCTAAGCTTGCGACTATTTTAGTCGAAGAATGGCAGGTGCGCAGGGAGTGGGATGACCGTCCAGCCTGAGACGTTGCGTTTATATACGCCGATAGATCACATTTAATGTCAGACATTTGCTGTCAGACCTCCTGCTGGCACCTCTGATAGCCATGACTCCCGTAACAGTGGACTGCGCTCCACTACAAAGGCCCCCAACTCTCCGACGCCCACTTTCCCTCCCCAAGCTGCCCCCATCCCCTCCAGCAGACGCAGACCCAGGTCTTGCTTCACCACGAGACATCCATCTAGACATCACCAAGGCCACAGGGACAAATAGCGGGAGCATGGGCCTGCCAACCCCTACCTCCACGTCCTCCGAGGACCATCCCTACCTTCACGATCACGATCACGATGACGAGGACCAAGACCGCGACGACGAAGACGAGATGCTTGCTAGAATTCAAAGCAAGCTTGAACACCTGTGGTCCCTCTACAACGCAGGGAAGCCCCTCTTCCCGCGCAAGCTTATTGAAGACCTAGACCGTCAGATCGATAGCGGGAATAAAGACGTGACTATCGAAGATCTGGACGGGGTGAACCACAATTATAGCTTGGAAATTCCGGGTTGGTGCAAGGATTTTGCGTTAGTGCCCTCCCTTCCTTTTTTTTTGGATGCGAAAATACGAGAGCAGAACTCATCGTCCGTGGAGGTATGTGTAAGAGAGTATATTAACCTAACTATAGACCTCCGGGAAACCCCCGCCGGTCCTACCGCACCAGAACAACATACCGAATAGGCTACAGCTGCATCCAGGACTTGACCTGTGTTCACCCATCTTTCCCGGAGATCAGTCTGCGCGATAACAGCCCAGTGTCAATCTGCTATACGTCCTGTACCGATTATCATCCGGAGTCTTCATTCGACGAGGTCCAAGCCAAATTCGCCGAGAGCCAATCAGCATGGGAAGACAGCGAGACGTGCCAGACGCTCGTGCGGAGTCTCGAGAAATTAAAGAGGAGCGGAAAGTTGACGAAGCCTGTGCGCAAAATTGTGGGGTTTGGTCTGGGAAGTCTGAGTTGTCTGGCCGACGAATTCCATTCGATGAGAGCGCATGCACAGCATGCGGCTGTTCAAACAATGGCGAGGGTTCTCAGTACAGGTAACGGGGCAGTCCACGCCAACCTGAACGGAACAAGACATACAAATGGATACCCAAACAGGCACCGTGACATCAATACCGACAGGGATACACCCAATAGTCCCAGCACGAGCATAAACAACAGCAGCACCACAACAAGGATGACCCCTGACACTATGGACAAAGGCGCCGGCGCCGAAACTGACATCAGCGGCATAAAGTGCTACGCCCAAGACCCAGCCTACACGGAAGTTGACACATCCCTCCTCCGCACCCTGGGAATCGAAGCCCTCGACGACCCAAAAGGTTTCCTTGAGATCGACGACGAAACGCTCGTCTTCAGCGTTAGTCCCAATGTCCCCGTGAAGCAGATCATCACGGATGTTGCATGGCCGGGCGTCATGGTTTGGAACACGGTTAGTTTGGAGGAGAAAGAGGCGCAGTGGGAGAAGAAGGTGCGGGACGGGGAGGAGTATTGGGTTGTGTATGTTGTCCTAATTCCTTATTCCTCTTCTCCCTGCCCTCTAATTTCATGATTGTGATTGTTGAGCCCCGTGCTAATGTACAGGTGCTTTTGGCAGACCGTTCACTACGGATCCCGATTCGCAGCGAGTCCGCGATATGGTATCGCACTATACTACCGTGCCGTTGAAGGACTCGGATGAGTACTTCGGGGATTTGACCATCTACGTCAGATGATAAACGTATGCGGCAGCTATGGAGGAATTATTATAAGTGATTTTCCCTGGTGTACGGACTGGGAGGCTGGCGTTGACTCAAGATTCAATGAATTCTAGTAGGTAGATATGATGATTTGATGTTATGATAGGTAATTACGATAATCTAATCAGTGCTTTGACTCTTCCTACTCGCGAGCGCAACCGCAATAGCCTTCTCATCGCAATGGCTGATCGTAACCTCGATATCAATGATTCCATTCTGAGCCGCTACTTCCTTTGCGTGGCCGTGGAGCTGATTCAATCACCCGTTAGCCAAAAACATCCATCAAAAGGAAAAAAAAAAAAAAAGGAAACGGGGAAAAGAGGGATAGGTAAACATACCACAACCTTCGGCCCACCCTCGCCATCTACAATCTCAATCTCACCAATCCCCGCCCCAGCACCCTTCGACTCGACCCTCAAACTCTTAAAGACAGCCTCCTTGGCACTCCACCGTCCCGCAAACGAAGCCCTTGGGTCCGGCGCGGAAAGACAATACTCGCGCTCGGACACGGTGAAATTCCGCGCTAAAAAGGTCTCATTGTCGATGTTCATAGCGGATATATCCTCGATGTCGACGCCGATGGTGGTGCCTTTGCCTCTGCCTCGGCTTTTTGGGGTCGTGAGGGATGGGGCGCGTGAGCGGGATACTGTTCGGGAGCGCGAGCGGTTTATGCTTTCGAGCATGGATTGGACTGTTTCTGAGATTGAGTCCTGTTGATCATGGGCGGATTTGGCGTCGGGTATGTATGGTGCTTCAGGCGCGTTTGAGATCTGTCCATCCACGACGCGGCTTGTGGGATCTAGGAAGAAGTCGCGCATGGCATCTGGGTCGTTCCAGGGTGGCTTTGTCTTGATCTGAACGAGGTTATTCTTCATGATTCGAGACGCATATTCCTGGGTTGCGATTCGTTGACGCTTCGTGGTTCTGGCGCGGTAATCGTCGTATTCAGCGGGTGGCATCGAGGCAAACAGGTATTGTGGCGCGACCATGATATTTATTGCGCCTTTCTGGCCAAAACCAAATGATGTTAGAAGAGTGGCTTTCACCTCCGGTACCTTCATAGATTCCATGGGGTAGACGAGATGCTCGAATGCGCGAAGTTGGCTGTCAATGTTGTCTGCGTTGCGATTTCCGGGGATTATCCTGTCTTGCATCATTTGGAGGCAGCCGTTGAGTTGCCAGGCACCTGCACCTGCTTTTGGATGTCCTGTTAGTGACTTCTGACAAACTGAGAGGAGCGGGTTTCCCTTTCGTCGACCGAGGTGCTCCATTTGAGTGTTGATGACGTCTCCTTCGTTGACTTCGTTGGCCTTTGTCGATGTTCCGTGCATTGAGACGACTTTTATGTCATCAATGGTTAGGCCCCAGGTAGCTAGATTTGCTCGAATAGGAGAGATTGATGGGTCTGATAGACGGATATTGTTACCCCATCGGTACTGAGCATCGCGAATCCGTTGTCTGACGGCGCTACTGTAGGCAAATCCTGATTTTGCTCCAGCCACGGAAGGCTTGGAACAGCATCGTCGGTTGCTGATTGCTGAAACATCATTGTCAAAAGCGGCCCGTCGGTATTCAAGGTCCAACAGAGGTGAGCATTTAGCTTGGCTTGTCTCGCGGGCTGCTGTGAGAATGCCCTTTCCTGGAGCTGGAATGGAGCGGCCAACCTGGTCACTTGCCATATGAGTGTATGCGACGACGCCGTAGATAGGAAGACCCATCTCTATAGCAAGGGACGCGCTCATTAGGACTTGCACGCCACAACCTGCAGACTCGGCGAAGCCGCTCCTGGAACTAGCGGTAGGGCGAGATATGTCGGCCGGGGTTCTTCCCTTCAACAATTCTTCAGCGCCGTTAGCGGTTGCTTTGATATTGGCAAATTCAAACGCCAACTCCTCACTATAGTCATCGCAGCCACCGACAACCGCAACCTTACATTTGCCGGTTTGTATGGCGTCACAGCCAATATCAAGGGATTCAATTGCGGTCGCACACGCGCCTACTGGTGTCTTCAGAGGACCAGTAGCTGATAGGAGTAACATGTTGACCCAGGCGCCCATTGTATTGACAAAATGCTCCAGTATAATGTCGCCTCTGATTTGACGGTCCAAAAACCGGTCGCGGTACATGTTCTGAATGACCTTCATTGGGCCACCTCCCGAACCTAGGCAGTTCGCCAACTCCGACACGTGAATGTGCTGATACACCTCATAGGGGTCTTTGATGCCAGCCGATAGGAAGGCTTCCGAGACACAGCAGAGCGCATATAGTGTCGTGACATCGACCTGCTGGATGATCTCCTCCGGAATACCATAGCGTGCAGGGTCCCAACCCTCCAGTATGAGTCCCGCGACGACTTGGTCAGTTGGAACGGCCTTCGGGATCATCAGTATTGCGCCTTTCTTGATATGGACACGGTAAATATCCTCTGAAACAGGTTCCAGGGTGACAGAATCCCCGTGCCGCAACTTGAACGCTTCAGCGACCGACTTGGAAGTTTCGAAAGGGGCCAGGTCTCCTTCCACTGCAACTTCATGGAGGAACTCCTTCCGCGATGGGTCATAACTGTTCTTTTCGGTCGGTTTGATGAGACGCAACCCGGTGTTAGCCATTATCTGCTTGTGAAACTTCAAAGGCACTTCATCGTCTTTGATTGGAGACTGTGTCGCAGAGTCGACCCAGCCGACATAAGGCTCGCCCTTGACTTGTCCGTCGACATGCTGTATCAAGCCCATGATCCAAGCTATCTCAATATAGCCCTCTAGGCTAAATTCGCCGCTGTGTTCGATCTCCCATCGCGTGTGAGCATTGCCCCAAGGACCCAACTCGGAATATCCTACCACGACCGGGACTCGGGTGAGGTCAACCATACCTTCGATGTTGGGATTAGTGCCATGTAAGTCATACAGTGGCGGGAATGTCGGTTTCAACCTCGCTCGTCTAACCTTTGGCAGTAGCTCCGGCTCGGCTTTCGCAGCTACCGCGCAGCTCAAAGCGGCCTGTTGACGAGCATTTTCTTCCGCTATAGCGCTTTGCAGCAGATGCTTATCGGCTAGGCGTTTTCGGGCTGCTGAAATCTTCTTTTTGGCATCCCACATGGAGCCAAGCCCGCCTGTCAAATCAGCATAAATGGGTGCATCCTCGGCAAGAGCTGTCAGCGCAGGCGTCATCAGCGCAAGGATGTTGAAAGCCATTTCTGACTGGGTGAAAGTGATAGCCCCTAGCTGTTCCACCTCTTCTGCAATACTGTTGGACGACTGCATTATAGTTGTACCTCGCGTCCAGCCGATGACGGCTCCGCATATTGTCAAATATCTCGACCAGCTTTCGGAATAAAATCGATTGAACAATGTTCTTAATCCGATCTTCGACTCCGAGTATAGCCCGTCCCCTCCAAATGTACCCTCGTTACAGGACATTGGAAGAACTATCATCGTCGGCCGGTTCACAATACGCAGACTTTCCTTCTGTTGGCGTACGAACCCGACGAGTCGAAGAAGATTAACAAGCATGGCTCGAAGAGCAAGCTCTTGTTGGCCACCCAAAGCATCCGGCTCTCCTGATTGGGGAATAGCGGCGAAAGGAATGATATAGTCCAAATCACCGTCGGTTGGAGAGTCAGGCCCATATATATGTCTCACTAACATCTTGCAGTCTTGCTTGCTTGCTTGATTCAGGGGGTAAAGAGTCAAGGATGACCCTTTCGCCCCATATTGGCGATACAGTCGTTGATAGAAGGCGGCGCTTTGTGACAGCGACCGACTCGTAGTGACAATGATCCGGGAACCACCGCTCAACAGTCCTTGGATCACACTGGCTGCGATTGAGTTGGGCCCAGCACCTGTTACCAGAACAGCTTTAGCGGCGAAGGAAAGCCCAGTCGTGACCCCAACGTCCAACATCGCATGAAATAGACTAGTCGCCTGGGAGTCATACTTCCAATCAGCCATTTCGCGCCTAGTTTTTATGTGGACAAAAGGGCCTGCAACATCGCCTCTGTCGGATGGCAAACCATTTGCCACAACCTCAGGGTAATGCTTGATTTGCCGTGGGATTTCTCGGTAATCCATATGTCCTGAAGCCAGAATCCGTGTTTGGGGTTTCCTCGGTACAGCGGTATGGACGAAAAGAGGATCAAGCGAGAGTGACTGAGTACCAAGGATTATGAGCTCTTCCAATATAGCTCGAACATTGACCGCAAATGTATTGTGATACCGATATAGCCCGCCGAGTTGAGCGGAAGCAATATCACAGCAACGCGGGTCCCATCTATTCAGCAAATTCTGAACCCGATTTTCCATCTCGGAAAGACATGCACGGGATGGATCGTAAAAGATCTGGTTTGATAGGTGGATGAGGTCTTCACGGGACCAATTCCACCAAGAGTCGTATTTGCGAGCTTGCTTGACATTGAAGATAGGGGTGATACCGCCCATGAATCCTTCATCAAACTCTTCGGTCACTAACTCCAGGTGTTTTTCCAGGCTAGATATATTTGATTTCAAGTCCGTAATTAGTCCGCGCGACGCAAGGAGATCAATCTCAAGATACTTCGCCAGTGAGCCAAACTGTGCTTCGTGAAGCCGGACGGTCCGTTCATTCAGTCTAACTAGTCCAGATGCATCTGGGCCCATTGGGGACTCGGGATTGACGCTTTTGATAACACTAGTGGATGATGTGAATGTGATCCCTTGGAAGATGGCATACTTATCAACCACGCCATCAAAAAACTTGCATGCTTCTTCGGTACTCGTGAGACGATGAGCTGGCTCCATTGTAACCGAGAGACAGAGGGGTATATCAGCGTGAGACCCTCTGAGACCCCAACGGGAGCCCAAATATTCTTGAATGGCAGTATGGTTGAATCCAGCCGGCATCTTACTGGAGACCAGCCTTGAAATGAGCAACGACATGGTCTTCCCTGGGGCTCCGCTAAAGTCTGATTGGAGTGTTTCGCCCAAGGACGATACAGTTTTATCTTCTACTCCGTCGGGTACACGACCGAACTCAGCAACGAAGTCACCGATCAGCTCGTTTTGGAGTGTAGATTTTCCTACTAAGTTAGACACTGTATGACGCGCGAGGATGCGATAACTTACCTCCGGATAGATCGCGAATTGTTGTTTCGATAGAAACCCGGTCAAACTGTCGTCGAAGCTTCTGGGCAGCTATCGACAAGATGATATGGTGAGCTCGAAGTGAAACATCCGCGCTTGGAATGGCGCTCAAAGTCAAGCTTGTCATAGGAGAAGTAGGCCGTTTCGTGGGCCCGGGGGCTGCTGAATGCTCAATCGTAGAGATAACGGGCGGACTAGGAGGCTCGACTGCGGGGGAGCATCGATACTGGTACGTGATCCGGGGTTGACTGTCATAATACGAAAGGAACTCCGTTTTTGTTGACTTTCTAGAAGGGCTGACGCCTGCCTCAATGGCAGCAGACTTTTTCGCCATGGTGGAGAGAATAGTCCTAGGACCAATTTCAACAAATCTTCTGATGCATGATTCGCCCCGAAAAAGCTGCTGTTGTGTTTCGACCCTGCCCAAGTCAATTCATGCCGAAGCCAAGGCAAGAAGGACACTTACCACCGCACTGGGGATGCCAATTGATATCTTGCAAGTTAGTGTGTGGAATCAGACTCAAGTGAATGTACCTACGAGAGGAGCTCAACAAATAACTTCAGAGCGACATCCTGACCAGTTGTCTTATCTCTGGCTCTCAAAGGCACTGCCTCGGCCTTGAGAGAAGGCGCCATTTGGACGTGCAAATCCCCAAATCTAGCCACAGAACATCAAGGTGATGGGGCAAGGCAAAGGCAAGCTGGGCTGAGAAGTCTCAAAGGCGGGAAATACATCATTTCCGATCTCTCATCGTTCCCACCGGTTTATTTCGCCAAGGACTCCTCGTTAATCGTGTCTGACCGTTGAACTGCTGTTCTGAATGCATTCTTTTGCGGCTTAGATTGCGATCATACGTAGTAGTGTGATAGGGGAGATGTACCACGGTGCCGACTCCCTCTGACAAAACTCCGAAATGACTCCTGATCCTCGATTTCCAGGGTATCACAGTTGGCCAGGTTGAGTTCTAGCCATAGTAGACGCGAGAATCGGAACCCAGAAGGACTTGCTATTGGCGCCGGTGATGAGCATGGTCACATCAACCTAGCACCACCAGAATTGCGTTAGTTCTATGCAGCAAGAACAGCACTAGCTTCAGAGAAAGATCTTGCACGAGACGCCCACGTTGGGCCGAGAGAGTAGTACTAACCGTTGAGTGGCAATTTGACCCCGAAACTGGATCTTCGGTGGTTGGCCTCGCTTTCTGTCGCTGCGATCATTTCGTACAGAATGAGAGTGGGTGATAGTAGCCAGAAAGAGAGAGAGGAAGCGAAAGAAGAGAGAGCCTTCAACATGGCTCTGGATGGGGAAGCGATGGATTCCCGTGACTTCGGGCCTTCAACGGTCCGGTTGCCAGTCTCGCCTTCTCCTTCTCCTTCTTCTACTCCCTCGTCTTTATTGTCAACATCCTCCTCACACGCCTCAAGAATATCTCTTTCCTTCACAACCGAGCACACCAAATTCAGGCTTTTGCTGCCGGAGTCCCATTTTGCTGTGGTTGAATCACACCGAAACACCTTCCTCACCTCATATTCGAAACAGCCTGATACTCACTGCCCCCTACTGCTAGCGCTGGAATTCTTGGACTTCTTACTGGTACAGCATACATCGCCGAATGTATTGTCAACCGTTCTGCGAGCGTTTGACTCAGAGTTCATCCGAGAAGATGCCGAAATACATACCTTGATAGCAAACCTGACGCCAATGACGGACGAGCGGCAAAAATGGTTGAGAACATACTATCAGTTGGCTGAAGCCAGCAACATCACCAGGGCTACTAAACCTCTGAGTGCTTTCTTTCGCCATGCCAAAACAAATGATTTCCAAGTTATGGCGGTCTTCGGAGGCCAGGGAGAATCAAGTCGGACCTGCGTTCGAGAGTTCAAGGAACTCTACGGTTCATACAAGCCAATGTTGCGCCGCTTAGTTGGAGTCATTGGGCCCTGCCTTTTTGATCTCTCAGCCCGCGAAGAATTTCGTGCATACTTTAAGGGAGACCAGCTCGATATCGAAGCTTGGATTACAGGCACTGCTTCAGTACCGGACCAGGAATTTGTCGCTTCTGCACCCGTGAGTGTACCAATCATTGGTGCACTCAGCCTTGCTCGTTATTGTGTTACATGTCAGCTTGCAGGATGCAGTCCAGGCGAAATGAGATCTATGCTGCACGCCGCTACGGGTCACTCCCAAGGCCTGTTGGCATCCATTGCTGTTTCTGCCTCGGAATCATGGGATGCTTTCTATCATGTCGCTCAGCAAATTGTGGAACTTCTTTTCTACCTGGGGTGGGAATGCCACCGCTCTGCACCCTGGGGTATGCTTCCCGTGTCAAGCTATGCTCGACAGAACGATTCTGACACTCCATCCTACATGCTGAGTGTACGCGGGCTTCAAAAAGATGAGATCGTGACAACTCTGGACCGTTTCAACCTCGGTTCTCCCCAGAATGAACATATCTTCTTGGCATTGGTGAATGCATACGACCAGTTTGTCATAGCCGGGCCAGTTGCAAGTTTACTTCGTCTGGAGAGTCATCTGACCACGATTTCAACAACCGACAATGACCAAAGTCGGGTTCCTTCCGGTAATCGAAAACCATGTATCCAAGTCAGCTTTCTTCCTGTCAGCACCCCATTCCACACACCCTACCTTGTTCAAGCTGCGGAGCGCGTCAAGGCGCGTTTCGCTGATCGCCCCCTGTGCTCACATCGCCTGAAACTTCCTGTCTTTCATACTCTGAGTGGTCTTGATATACGATGCCAAGACCGAAATCCGGTATTCATTGCCATTGATGCCATTTGTTCCGAACGCTGCGACTGGCCAACCGCGCTGGCAGGCTACCCTGCTTCTCACGTTCTTGCTTTCGACAAGGGCGGTCTTTCACAATTAACAAAGCGAGTCAAAGATGGCTGCGGTGTTCGAATCCTTCAGGCAAGCGACATCGATTCAAGGGACCTCGAAATGGGCACTCTTCAGGATCTTCTCGCCCCAAAGCTCCTGAACACCTCGTTGGGATTGCGAAGCTGGGATGAGCAGTTCCAGCCCCGTCTTAAGGCCGGAGGAAAGATTAATCTCGAGACACGACTGAATCGTATACTAGGTGCTCCACCGATTATGGTTGCTGGCATGACTCCTACTACGGTACATCCGGACTTTGTCGCGGCCATAATGAACGCTGGATACCACGCAGAACTTGCGGGAGGAGGCTACCATAGCGCCTCCGCTATGGAAGCGGCCATACACGACCTGGTACGTGATATCCCCCATGGTCGGGGTATTACGTGTAACCTTATATATGCAAATCCCCGATCCATCTCGTGGCAAATCGCCTTGCTGCGTCGTCTCGCGAAGAGTGGAGTTCCAATAGACGGTCTCACCATCGGAGCTGGCGTTCCTTCAATTGATATTGCGAGCGAGTATATTCAAACCCTAGGACTGCGACACATCAGCTTCAAGCCCGGTTCGACGTCCGCAATACGACGGGTAATCCAGATTGCAAAGAAACACTCGACCTTTCCCGTTATCCTTCAGTGGACTGGCGGACGAGGCGGAGGACACCACTCATTCGAAGACTTTCACGCTCCCATTATCGCGATGTATGGAACCCTCCGCCAGCAGCCCAACATATACCTCGTTGCCGGGAGCGGCCTTGGCGATAGTAATAGCGCTTACCCTTATCTTAACGGATCTTGGTCTACTGAGCTAGGACACCCTGCAATGCCATTTGATGGCATTTTGCTAGGTAGCCGCATGATGGTGGCGAAGGAAGCGCATACGTCGCCAGAGGTCCGCAGAGTCATCACCGCTACCCCAGGTGTTCTTGACGCCGAATGGGAAAGAACTTACACCGAACCCGCAGGGGGTGTGATCACCGTAACTTCCGAGATGGGCGAGCCCATACATAAAATTGCGACCCGCGGAGTTCTGCTTTGGGCTGAAATGGACAAGAATGTCTTCAGTCTTCCACAACAGGATCGTTTGGCATACCTGGCTCTCCATCGCTGTTCGATTATTCGAAGGCTCAACGCCGATTATGCGAAGCCCTGGTTTGGATGCGACTTTGATGGTCGAGCTGTTGACCTCGAAAGGATGACATACTTTGGCGTTCTTTGGCGATTGATTGAACTAATGTGCATCGGGTTCAAGCGTTGGATTGACGCGTCGTACGCTGATTTCGCAATGGCAATAGCCCATCGCTGGCTGGAGCGACTGCACCCCGTCAAACAATACGCGCAGTTATTGACGAAGAACCTTCTGGAAGGCTCTGCAGACACCTTCCTCGCATCATTTGCGAATGCCTGTCCAACCGCCAAGAATGATCTCTTGAATCCCGAGGACATCGCGTTCTTTTTGATGCAATGTAAGCGGCACGGGCGAAAGCCGGTCAACTTCATCCCAGCCCTCAACGAAGACTTTGAGTTCTACTTCAAGAAAGACTCATTGTGGCAGGCCGAGGATATAGATGCAGTAGTGGGACAAGACGCAGAAAGAGTGTGTATCTTACACGGCCCCGTCGCAGCGCAGTATTCGAAACTTGAGAATGAGCCAGCCCGATGTATATTGGATACTATCACTTCTGGTATTGCTAGCCAATTGCGAAGGAGGCGCACGGTAGAGGAAGATATAGTACAAAACTTGGAGATCGACCTTGGAACGCCCGCTTCCTGGTCTCCTATCTCTTCCAGCGGGAGGGAATTCAGCGAGGAGACCTCGAGCACCTCTATCACTTCGCTTTCGGAACTCACAGATGATAATTCTTTCTCATCAGGTGGCGTGGATATCGCACCGGACAGAGCTTACCCTGCATGGGTAAAAGTGCTTTTAGAGACGGAGTACCTATATCAGAACAAGGTGCGCCGGAGAAATCCATTTCGCTGTCTACTTGAGACTACACCGACTATCATACATTATGATCCAGGATTGTCGGAGCTATTGGTGACCAACCGTGATACATCTCGGATGTCCTCAACTGTCAAAGTAAGTTGCTATGATGGAGTCAATATTACCATCTATGCAATTCCAACGAAACGGTCGGCACCGTTGCAGTTGTTCTACCAGTGTCATCCAGGGCTCAGTCTCAGTGAGAAGATGGAAGGACGGAATTCGCATATCACGTCTTTTTACCGCCAACTTTGGGTTGGGCGCGAGATGGACCGCAAAGAGACAGTCGACAGTACGTTCTGTGGACCAAAAATCACTCTGACTCAGGATCTGTTGGAAGAACACAATACAGTAATAGGCTCTGCTTTTACCGATCATCGCCAAATTACTTCAAGGACGAAAGTATTGCCGATTCATGTTGGAATAATAGTCGCTTGGGACGTTATATCACGACCACTTACGATACCGCAACTGGGTGGCGATCTCCTTCACTTGGTTCACCACTCGAACAGATTCGCGTACCTTCCTAACTCAAGTCCTCTATGTCTTGGGGACAAAGTGAGCAGCGAGTCCAGAATCCAATCAATCTACGAAGATGACACCGGAATAGTGGTTATAATGGAAGCCAAGGTCCTGCGAGATGGTACCCCTGTCATGACAGTGACATCGACGTTTCTCTTTCGTGAGTCAAATACATTGAAGCCTGGGTCAGGATTTCGCAAGGAAAAGGAGAAAACTTGGCTCTTTCATGTTGCGACCGAACTTGAACAATCGTTGCTTGAAAGCAGGGACTGGTTCCACGCGAGCGACCATTCCTTGCCGCTTGTGGGAAGGACTCTCATGTTCTCTCTTGAGACTGTGACCAGATATCAGCACGACGGACGAACAAAGTTGCAGGTAACGGGAACGGTTATGACCCATCAGAAGGGTACTGAGCCGAAGGAAATCGGCACAGTCAGTTTCAGTGACACCTGTACGAAGAACCCCGTACTGGACTTTCTAGAACGCAGGGGAAAACTGGCAGGCTGTCGCTCTGATTTGATCAATCCAGGCTGGGCCGGAAAATGTACTATGGATATTCAGATGCCTGCGGACAATGAACCGTATGCGCAATTATCAAGGGACTTCAATCCGATCCATACTTCACCGGTATTTGCACAGTTGGCTGGGCTACCTGGGACACTGTGCCATGGAATGTGCACCTCGGCCATTGCGGAGAAAGTACTCGAGCATCTAGTGCTTGAGGGAGATCGCGAACGTCTCCGTGGATTTGACGCCCGGTTCATTGATATGGTCATGCCTAATGAAAGACTAGTCATAGAACTCAAACACACAAGCATGAGTGACGGGCGCATGTGCTTTACGATCACAGCGAGACGCAAGGACACCGATGAACTCGTGCTTGAGGCTGACGCCGAGGTGGACCAGCCAAGAACGGCGTATCTTTTCACGGGACAAGGAAGTCAGAGCAAAGGAATGGGCATGGATTTGTATGAAAGTAGCACGGTTGCAAAGGATGTTTGGGATCAGATTGACCAACAACTATTCGTTGCTTACGGTACGCCTTCTTGCCATCTCTCATCGCAAATCTGACTTAATAGGGTGGTCCGTTCTGAACATTGTGCAAAACAATCCAAAGACCCTTACGGTACATTTTGGAGGCCGAAATGGACGCAAAATTCGACAAAGGTATCTTGACATGACCACCGAAGTCGTCCATCCCAATGGTAGGCGGACCCAAAAACCAGTCTTTGCTGGGCTCACCGCGACGTCCACATCCTACACCTTTACTCACCCAAAGGGACTGCTTTACTCGACCCAATTCGCTCAGCCAGCCATTCTGTTATTCGAGGCCGCCGCGTTTGCCGAACTACGCGCCAAGGGATACGTGTCACAGGAAGCAGTATATGCAGGTCACTCACTGGGAGAATTCGGAGCTCTATCCGCGCTGTCTCGTTCTATACCTACTGGGGCTTTGGTTGAGCTAGCGTTCTACCGCGGATCGGTCATGCAGGCGTCCGTCAGCCGCGACGATCATGGAGCGACGACATACGGCATGGTGGCGATGAACCCTAAACGAGTGGGAACGTGTAAGCCTGTCAGTCAGCCCGCATATTGGCAAAGCTAATTCAGGCAGCCTTCACTCAATCCATGCTGGGTTGCCTCGTCGACCTTACCGCGACTCAAAGCGGCGAGCTACTGGAGATTGTCAATTTCAACATCGAAGGAGAGCAATACGTTTGCTCGGGAACTGTAAGTCTAGGATGCAGCGAGACGAATACAGCTAACAGAGAGTAGGCAGCGAATCTATACGTTCTAGGCAAATTGATTGATCATATCGCATCGTCTCCCGATAAGCCTCTGCCGTCCGAATCCGACCTAAGCACCTTCCTCCAGCCGGAAATCCAATCCCTTTTAGAAGAAGCAAAGACTCTGCCCCGACCGATTCAGCTGCAGCGCGGCAAGGCTACAGTCCCGCTAGAAGGCATCGACGTCCCGTTCCACTCCAGCCATCTCCGTAACACGGTTGATCGGTTCCGGCAGTGTCTATTGCGGCCTGGGTTTCTGGTTGATAATGTCGATGTGGAGCAGTTGGTGGGCAGGTATATTCCTAATTTGATGGCGAGGCCGTTCTCGCTGGATAGAGAGTATATCCAGGAGGCGTTTGAATTGACGCAGAGCCCGGTGCTGAGGGAAATTTTGGATGAGTATGATTCTTAGTGGTTTCTCAAGTGTTCTCCTATTTCTTATGTCTTTGATTCATGTTTCCCCAGCTTTCCTAAGTAGTAATAGATGCAAAATGTCAATAGAAGTTGAGCTCGTAAGACTGTGTCTACCTTATTTCACTAGATTGGCCTGGCATTTACGGTATTCCTACTGCTTGTCAAGCAACCGCGCATACTCCCCCTCCAGCTCCCCAATCATCCCATCGATATCAAAATACCAAATCTTATGCGATCTCCTCTTAACATCCTCATACCCCGCATCAAGATCACCCTTAATCTCAGGATTTACCCACTCGTACGTCGAGCATACCTCTCGACTACTCCTTACAAGCCACTGCGAGCGCTCATGCCGGACGTTAGAATAAGCCGATAGTGCGGCGCCAAGTGCGTCCCTCTTCCCGCAAGCACCAGAGTCAATGTCTAAGCGGGCTTTAGAGAGAACAGTGCATAGCGCCAGTGCATCCTCAACGCCTATTCCTGCCCCCGCACCATGGTGAGGGGAACTTGCGTGTGCAGCGTCGCCTGCTAGGCAGATTCGACCATAGCCCTCTAGGCCAGGTAGAGGTGCGTACCACGGCGCCGGATGGTCGTAGTGATCGAACACAGCCCATTTGTCGAGCCCCTCGCCGTAGCTAAGCAGTTCGATCACCTCTCGCACTGTAGGGCCCCAACCCGCAAACTTGGACTGCAATTCTTCGACGGAAGCAGGCTGCGTCATGCTCTTGCTCAATGGCCAGTCCTCGGGGTCGTCGACGAATGCCACGACGTTGACGAGTTTCTGTTGCGCGACGGGGAAATGGAGCACGTGTGCGCCGGGACCGCCGTACATGTGTTGGTTTGTGGCGAGGTAGTGGCCTAGTGTTGATTCGGCGAGAGGCATGGGGATTAGACCCCTGTAGGCAATTTTGTGAGTGTAGCTTGGATACGAGATTGGGTTTGTGGCACCGAAGAGGGATGCTCGGATGGATGATTTGATGCCGTCGGTGCCGATTACTGGAATGTGTTAGTATGGTGCCATCCAGCTAGATTGTTTACAGTGGAAGCGGAGTCATACCAATGTCTGCCTCTGTTACATCCCCGTCACTGAAGACGAGCTTGACCTTGGAATTGCCATCCTTGTCATTGTCTTCTTCAGGAAGGGCGTAACTCTCAACCCTCTTGCCAAACGTCACCACTCCTTGATCGCCACAGTAATCCCCAAGGTGCTTCAGTACACCTCCAAGAAACTCCGCACGATGACAGCCCTCGAATCCACGTTCTCCAGCCCACAACCTACGTACCTCCCTGTCTTTCAACTCACTCCCAACGTCTAAATGGTGTAAAGGGTCATGGCTGTACCCATCAACAAATTGCATATTATGGTTCGGACTTTCAAAGTCTCCGTTGACGGTTGCAACGGCCGTAATGCACTCCTCAAGTCGTGGATCGATCCGCGTCAAACATTCTCGCGCATTCGCGGTGAAGGCTATTCCCGCACCGATGTTGCGGTAGGACTTGGATTGTTCGTAGATCCTGACGGTGAACCCTCGCGACAGAAGACCTAGTGCCAGAGTGGTGCCAATGATACCAGAGCCAATGATTGCTATGTCTAGTGGTTCTTTCGAGGTGGCGGGAGGGGTGGTTCCGTTTAGCAGGGGCTTAGGGTCGGACATTTTCGCGCTTGTTCTTGGTTGCGGTCTCTTGAATTCGCTGTAGTAGTGGTGATCTTCGAGAAGAATGGGGGACGGAATTTTTTTGGTGTACGATGTCACCACCGGTGGCTTCTCTTCGGGTCTTTTGTACTGTGCCTGTGTTGAGACGCTGTGTTTGCGTACATCGTTTCTTGGCTGTAGCAGGGGCTCAATGCAAAGTAGGAGAGGCTGTGTAGCTTGGCGTGTGGTACTTACCAAGTGTTTGATAGAGTGTGATCTGCATGGAACATGGAAGAAGGTGAGCAAGGGAGGGGAGGGATGTAGCAGCACCACCGGAGGTACTTGGTTCCAATCCCGTGATACCTAGGTATAGCCTCAATTCTTGTTTGTGTTCCTGTCACCTTTCTGTTCCTGTCAGACGCTTGTCATCATGCTTGTCAACATTCAGCTTACTTGCATTTTCTGCTTTACACCGTTGCCCTCTCTCAGATAGCCTCACGGTGCTACATTCCTTTTTGCCAGTTGCGACGCTCTGTAATGAGCCAACGATGTGGGACGTGTTGGTATTTGCGAGGTGTCTGGTAAAAGGAACTGAACTGAGTCTTTGAGAAGAGCATTCAGTCTGCAGCTCTGGGCCTGACGTGGTCGCCGCTTTTTCCCCAACTACCCTGCAATCCCATGCCCCTTTCCTGCCGGTTTGCAAACAAGTCCAAGGCACAGTGCTGACAGGAAGGTACAGTCCAGTCCTAGCTATGGCTTCACCCTCGGACATCTCGCCCATATCGCCAATTCCTGAGGAAAGCAAGGTCGACTTTCTCTCCAAGCATCCAACTGCAAAGACAGGACTCGAGATAGTAGTAGAGGCCAACTGCGAGCCGAGATCAAAATCAGCGATTGAAGATGAAGAGAAACAATCCAAGGATGAAGTGGACTCGGCGCCGGATTATCAAGACTTCGAGCTCTCCAATACTGGGCGACTCATCTTCTGTGCGTTGGCTGTCTTGACGTTGATGGTGGCCCTGGATGGCACGAGTATCTCTGTCGCTTTACCGGTATGTTGGCCCTAGTTTTCTCTTCTACCCGCTTCAAGCAGCCCGTCAGTATACTCATGATAGCAGATAATGGCCAGTGAACTTGGAGGCACAGCAATGCAAGCCTTTTGGAGCGGCACATCATTCCTCCTATGCAGCACCGTGTTTCAGCCAATGACCGCGACATTAAGCGACATCTTTGGTCGGCGACCTGTTATCCTCATTTCTCTCGTCTTCTTCTTCGTAGGGTCATTAGTTGCCGGCATTGCGGACGGTTTCACCCAAATCCTGGTCGGGCGGTGTATACAAGGCGTTGGTGGCGGAGGCATCTCTGTTCTTTCTGAGGTTGTCGTGACGGACTTGGTCCCGTTGAGACTAAGGGGAAACTACTATGGCGTTTTATCGGCGATGTATAGTCTGGGATCGGTGCTAGGGCCGATACTGGGGGGTGGTTTCGCGCAGGATGTTTCCTGGGTACGTTCCTATTCTCTTTTTTGTTGCTTCTGTCCTGTTTACGCTGGACGCTAATAAGGTTTCAACAGCGCTGGATATTTTACATTAATTTCCCCTTCATCGGCATATCTCTCTTCCTCGTTCTGTTCTTTTTCAATCTGCAAAAACCGCCCGGTACCCTTGCATCCAAATTATCTCGAATCGACTATGTCGGAACAACTCTCTTCTTGACCTCAATATCTGCTTTTCTCATTCCCCTGACCTGGGGCGGCGTGCTTTATCCGTGGGAGAGCTGGCATACCCTCGTTCCGCTTCTTCTTGGTGTTGCCGGCCTAGCAGCATTTACGGTCTACAGCATCAAAGCAACAAATCCCATGATACCTCATTCCATTTTCGGGAACCGCAGCGCAACAATCGCTTTCGTGACAAGTTTTCTCCAGGGGTTAATACTCTGGTGTGCGTTATACTACCTCCCGCTCTACTACCAAGCTGTTCAAGAATACGGTCCGATCATGACAGGCGTGGCGCTCTTCCCACAAACTTTCACGGTCGCACCAAGCGCAATCTTCTGTGGCGTGTTGGTTACGGTTACGGGTCGGTATAGATGGGGACTCTGGGTTGGCTGGAGCCTATCCATCCTTGGTATAGGCATTCTCACTCTTCTCGACACAAATACAAGGGTTGTCCAGTGGATCTTCCTGAATATCCCCTCTGGCCTCGGTCTAGGGTTCCTCACTGCAGCAATAGTTTGCACAGTCCAAGCCTCGGCAACAAACAAGAATCTGACAGTCGCCGTTGCAATGGTCGTATTCTTCCGCGCTTTTGGCCAAGCAGTAGGCATTGCGATCGGTGGCGTGATATTCCAAAATCGCATGCGCCATGAACTTGCCAAGTATCCCGCGTGGAAAGACCACGCGAGACATCTGAGTCAAGACGCCGCAGCGCTTGTAACGACCATTCAGAGCATGACTAGTCCTGAAGAGGCCATGGGTAAAATGCAACTGCAGACAGCTTACAGCGATAGTCTTCGCGTGATCTGGGCCTTCATGGCCGGGGTTGCAGGTGTAGGCCTTGTTCTTAGTCTCGGCGTCAAGAAGTATGCTCTGGATCGGGCCTTCCAGAGCGAGCAGGGGGTTGTTGAAGACAGCAAGGATGGGTAGAGGCTTCTTTGTGGAGATGTTAATGTACGGTATAGCTAGGTAAATGATAGGCTGTCAGACTAAAGGGAGGTGATGCTGCGCCAACAGACGTACTCCAAGGACGAAATAAGGCCAGCCGTATTTATGAGCGCACTTGCGCATCAAACATTGATTGAATACCTACTTATATATGTAGTATGACACGCGCCCACGGCATCCACCTACTTAGCACATTATCCCGGTCCAGGTAATGAATGGTGCTTCAAGTCTGACATCCAATAGGACAGCCCGTAATTCTATCAGAGCATATTGCGCAAAGCGCAAGCTCCTAATACATATAACTTATGCATACAATTTTTGCGCAAACTCTACGTGAGAACGGTTCCTATAGGAGAGCTCCCTAACTGCCTAATACCCACCTTATAGAGGCACGTGAAGCCAAGTCAGCCCTACCTATTGCTTATGCTCGTGCCTGTCTACCCATAGATCTACTCGATGAACTCAACCCTCCCCCTCCACAAAGGGTCATTCCGAAGCGCATCCATCTCCCACCCCCTCAAACAAAGAACAGCATCTAGACCAGCCCCAGTTCCAGTCCCCTCCTTCTCCCCTACCCCGCCCTTACCCATACCTCTAGACCCGGAGCCAGGCCCAATATACATCCCCCCCGGCAACGCCCCGAAAGTCGGCCGCCTAACGAAATCGGGCTTTCCCAATTTCCCAAAAGAAGGCATATCAATGTGCGCTACTGAAGAGACGCTAAAGTCATGGAGTGGGTTGAACCCGCCTGCGTAGAGGAGTTTTGATTTATCCGCGGTTCTGTGGATGAGGGTTGCGTATGCTGAGATTGACTCTTTTGTTGTATGGGCTTTCAGACACTGCCGGAGTACTGAAGAGAGGTAAGAGAGGGAGGATGAAGTCACAGCTTTTGTGGAGAGGCGCAGGTTTGCTGTGCGCACCATGTGCCCCATGTATGCTGGGGAGAGACCCATGGGACGACGGAGGTCCGCGGCGCGGGTGAGTTGGGTTTCGTCGCTTTCACCACTTTCAACTTCAGTGGTATCATAGCTGTTCTGTGCATGTTTGGAGCGAACGGTAGTAAGAGCCTTCCAAACAAACGCCGTAAGCGCATCATTGAGCGAGACCTTCTCTCCCCTCTCTATGAAATCCTGGGGTCTAGAGAGAGCCTCCTCATGAGTTCCCTTCAAAGACTCATCTGAGAAGTGGACAAGATACCACTTGAACTGCTGAAGAATCGATTGAGGCAACGGCTTCGGGTACTCCCTCGTGAACATTTCCACTTCGTCCGGGAGTGGCATTTCGTCAGGCAGGAGCGGGATGAGATTCCCTCGCTCCGCATTGCCCAGTTTGATCTCAGCCTCCGGGATTGGGGCCGACCTTGTATCTGCATTCGGACTCGGACTCGTATTGTCCTTGTCCATTAGTCGGGAGAGCACGTGTGCAATATAGAATATCCCCGTTGCATCAATGACATTGTGTTGTGCGGCGATGGTGAGTAAGAGACCATCCTTGACTAGAGAGACTTGGATCTCCAGAACCGGGGCAGTGGACTCTGGGTAAACCCGTGGGAAAGCAGGGCGGGGAGGAGCGACGAGCGTCCCTGGGAGCATTGAGGGGGGTGCACGGGCATCGCAGATCGCGCTGTAAGGGGGTAGAAGGGCAGAGAGATCTTTGACATGCAGGATGCGAGTGGCATTTTCGTCACTTAGCCCATTGTTGTTATTGCGCTCATGCGGAGAGGTGCCTTCGTCTCTGGCATTGCCAGACCGGGTACTGAACCCGTCCACTGAAAAGGTGCCGGAATGGCCGGGTGCTATATCGCCATGGACAACCACACCGGCCAGAAAGGGGAATGCAGCAATGAGGCGCTTTGTGGCGTTTTGCAGCGATCGAAGAACAGGTTCGCGATCGGAATCGGGCAGTGGGAAGCAGAGCAGGATGTGGGTATAGCTCTTCAGCAGAGGGAGCTGGCCTAGAATGTCTTGGAGAGGCATGGCGGTGCGCTAGAGCTTGACTGCTTGCTTACTGTGCCTTACGGAGAGCGCGAGCTTTGTGATGCCTCATATACGAGGTGCGGGACCTTGCACAGTTTGAGATAGGGCATACGAAAATATGAAACATCGTGGTCGATGTGAGCGATGTGAGGATGTTTCCGCGCACGGTTCCACGAACGTGCTGTAGTCTGCCATGGAATGTGTAGCCCACCGTTCGCACAATGTGCACATTGCAGATGTCAGGTCCGATTCACGGTGCAGGAAGTCGCAATCGTGGCGAGTGGTATCATATTCTTGGCATGCTGAAATCTAGGTCTTACATCGTGGCGCGCTGATCATGCATTAGTCGCGATACTATGGCCACTAGCATCTCTCCAACACACCTTCCAGCGAGTCGAGACTCCAGATTACCGACGAGTACCCACCCCGAAGAAAAAGAGGCTAGAGGCAGCACCGATTTCTGCAGTGTGCAATCTGCAGCTCGTTGAAAGCACCTCGTGAATCATGAACCTGAGCTATTGAGGTGCGCCCAAGCGCAAGCGCAAGAGGTCTGAGAGCATGCGAGTCATCTGATCGTCAGCATTTGACAGTTGACAGCAATTCACGATGAAACGGTTGAATTTTCCGTGACAATGGCATTGACCTAGTTTGAAGTTCCCACGCCCGAGATCGAGATCGTCGCCGCATGGGTAAATCGGATCCGCAACTCAGGCGACCAGGGGGCAGGATCTCATGCTGAGCATGGTCCATCCACTATTCGAGTACCGCGTTGCTTGGATCTGCACTGAGCACAGCCAGCCTGACACAGTCGGGGGCAATGCGTCGATCTGTATTACTCTCTGCCCTGTCTACGGGCGGGTGCCACTCGAAGCTGACTGAAGTCCTGATTGCTTCTGCTGTGGTATACGTACGACAAAGGCGAAACAGCGCCTCGGCGGTTGTCCGTGAAATATATACCAAGAAATCGTCAAACCCTGCGACGTCAACGTTAGCGAGCGACCTCCGCGGTCGGTCTTGTTTTTCGTCCAGCCAGTCAGACTCATCGGATAAACAATCTCAAACATGCGCGCGACCCAAGCCTCTTCCTCATACTAGTGCCTATCTCTCCTGCAGAAGATTGTCAGGCCCGGAGCGAGCGGGCGATCCTCAAAATCGCAATAATTGATAGTTGTGAAGGAAAAAGATCCAATCAAACTCCACTGGTGGTGGTGGCTGGCTGAGAGGCTCACCGACGTAATGAATGTTGTCGTCTGTCGCGCCGGCGTACCTCGCCAATGCGCAAGCGCCTTCAGGTGTATCGTGCAGATGCAATGCTGAGTGCTGCCTAAGCTGGTTGAGATCTCAATAACTCTGTTCACCGACATCAGCCGAACCGGGGTCAAATTCCGCCTCTTAGCCAACCATGAGCCCTCGCTGGCCCCAGTCAGTCGCACTACACCTGTTGAGTGCCATCGCGAACTTCCGGCAGCAACCCGCTAGAGGGCCAGGTGCTGACCAGAGTTGCCACTGACTATTCGTATCCTGCAGCCTGCAGCATTCAGGCCACTATCACATTTCTCTCTGCCCCTCCCTCGTTCGCGCCCACAAAGTACTTCGTAGAGCCCTTCATGATCTCCTTCCCAAATCATCTCTCGTTTCTTTTTCCAAACTCCTGCAGATGTATGTTTGGAATGCCTCAACTCCATTGGTGGACTTGTCAAGGATTCTGCTTCCTCATGAGCTTATAGCACCTTAGTTCGTCATCCTGGCTTTTGTCCTCTGCCTTGTCGCCTGGAGGATTGGAAAAGCAACGAGCTGAGAAAAAGAAAAGGACCCTATTGCAGGACTCCATCTTATCATTGCGTGTTGTCATTACTTAAACTCTCGACTGCAGTACGCACGAGGCGCAAGGATCCTCTATAAGTCTGGTGCAGTGAACCGCCATCCTCGCATTGCCTTGCAGAGAGACACAGACCCGTTTTGCTGGTCGAATCCGAAATGAAAGCCGACATGGTCCCTTCAAACACGCCGCAAGTCCACACATCCCGTCAGAGACCGGGGTCTGCATGCGAGGAATGCCGTCGACGCAAAGTCCGCTGTGACCGACAGCGACCGCAGTGTCAAGTCTGCTTCGAAAGCGGGCTCGATTGCAAGATAAGCACCACACGACTTCCCCGAGGGCCACGAAAGGGCCAGCTTCGAACTCTAAGAACTCGCATCGGTAAGCTACTGCTCACCAACTCGTCAAAGACCCTAGCTGAGCGAGTAGCCGCCCTGGAGCGCTGTCTAGCCGACCGGCATCCCGACATCGACCGACATGCAAATAGTCTCCTCGAAGGTGCGGACCTCGACGATGAGTCGGAAGAGGAGACTATTCGTGGTCTGAACCCCTCTCGCGATGGTACCCAGTCACCCAAGGATCGACGATCCGGCACAATGTCCCCCACTTCGCCCATACTCCCGCGGTCAGAACTTGTCTCAGACCTGATGCGAGCCGATCTGTAGGTGCCCAACATCTCTTGTTGAATTATTAGCTGATGAACAGTGATCAATTATATTTCGACCGCGTTCATCCATTCGCCCCAATTCTCCAACGATGGCGGTATCACATATGGTCAAAGAACCACGAGAAGACCGAAGGCCAGCTATGCTTGCAGTATGCCATGTGGACGGTCGCAGCGTCGCTTTCGGCACAGTTCCGGTCCCTTCGCGAATCCTTATACTCAGAGACAAGACGAATGCTAGATGCGATGGATACGCGCAATCCCGGGGCCGACGCCAATGCAGGCATCGAACAGGCGCAAGCTTGGGTGCTGATGTGCGTTTACGAGTACATGCAGTTATCGCCTTTGCAAGCATGGATGAGCGCTGGACGATGCTGTCGGCTTGTACTGGGGATGCGACTGTATGAGCTGGACGACCCCAATAACCCAGTCATGATGATAAAGGACCAGGAAACCAATTTGATCGACTGGACAGGCCTGGAGGAACGCCGGCGTACGTTCTGGATGGCATATTCCCTCGATCGATTCATCAGCTTTCACAATGGCTTGCCGTTTACCTTGAATGAACAATTAGTACGTGCAACACGGACACTAAAGGATATTGATACTAACTGTGCAGATTGCAACACGTCTCCCTGGGCCAGAAGAAGAGTTTCAAGCCGGCCAACCCGCCGTCACGCAATATCTGCCGGAAGTAATGACGAAGAGCAGCACCGAGAATCTGCATCCCATCTCGCCATTTAGCGAATGCATAATTCTAGCGACAATTTGTGGTCGAGCGCTGGCGCATCGGCAGAAGGCTGCCGTGGAGCAGCTCAGCATTTCCGGTGATGTCGCTGTCTTTGAGGGCTTTTGGACACGCCACCAGTGGTTGCATGAGCTGCTCAACAATCGCATTCAGTCGCTCTCCGCATCGCCCCAAGTCGATCCGATGTTGATGTTTGCTCGAATTGTTGCCCAGACGATGGTTCTCTTCCTTCACAGCGTACTTGAGTCTATCACATGGAAAACAGGAGACCACCTTCTTGGGATCATTGAGTATGAGCGACTGTGCATTATGGCCGCACACGAGGTAGTGAATTTGGTGAAGTTACAGGGCCAGCTCGGATACTTCAAGGTAAGACAGTGCTGTCTTCTCACTAAAGAACGTGGCTGACTGTCCAGGTACACCCCTTGACACCGATTCCCTTGATGATGTGCACCGACTTCTTCGCTGGGCACGGTTATCTCGACGCTGGGATCGATAGTATGCTGCAAGAAGTATTGGCCTGTCTTCAGGACCTTGACCGTGTGAAGAATGCCTCGCATAGCCCGCGAGCATCTGTTTCTGCATCTGTTTCTGCATAGACGCCTTAATGTTTTGGGAGAATCAGTATGTTCGGGTCAGCGTAGAGTTCAAGGGCCTCGCGTAGCCCAGCAGCTCTGCATCTGCACAGCCATACCCATGGGAGGATTTCGGGGTTCAGCGTGGGATTTTCTTTCTTTTGGCGTATTATCATGGTAATTTTGGTCACATATTTCGCAGGCGCTCGCATTGGCGGGCGTATGGTATAATTTAGAGTTGCACAGGGTGAAAGGCGCCGCTAGAGATTCTTTTTCCATAGAGAAAAAAACCAGATCATGACTGAAAGCCGAGCCAGAAGAACAGCTACTGAGAATATCCTCATCCCTATATATGTCCGTTAGTCTTTGCCCCTTTCTTCAACGCCCACTCTACAGCTCAACCGGACAGACCGGAGTCTGAGCTATCCGCCAGACTCACATAAAAACTCCGAGCCATGAGTGAAGATACTCCATGCATGCTGAAATCCTTCCCCGCCCCAACAAAACACATTCCTGGTGTTGCGTCGTCAGTTATGGGGCTTAGCTCGCTGTCCATGCTTCTGGTGTCTGCTAAAAGCTCATCAGCCAGACTAGTAATCAACTCTCGCTGGAATGCGGTGGGACAAAATTGTTGGGCTCCTGAGCGACCCGACAAGATGCACCGGTGTGGCCTAATGCAAGCACAAAACTCCGAACGGCGGTACACTGCAGAGGCGGAGGCAGCTTTGTGCCAATCAGGGGAGCCAATTCGTTCTGGAATCAATTCCAAGGCACGCTCGCCGTTAGAGCGGTTGTATGGCTGACAGGTCGTTGCATATAGGACTAGATCAAGGTCCCACCATTATGTTTTCAGTCGTGAGACGCAGCGTAAGATTTGACAAGCCACAGGCCTCTTGTATAGATGATCCGAGCAAATTGTGTGTGATATTGATTGTCCCAGTATATGATGCTTAGGAACCACAATGAACCCTTTTGAAATGGTTCGCAGATTTCTACATTGTTCGTAGCCCGCCGCCCGCCAACACCACACCGATGGAGCGCAGAGATTCTCCTCCTATTCCTCTGGAGGACGATTCCCACGGACCTCGCATCCAAGCCGAAGGTGGTGAGAATACTGAACGAAAGCACGGGGAAGTAGTCCTTGTATTTGGTTGTCAATGGCTGAGTTTCACCGCGGACGACTTTCGCCAGCTTCGAACCGCAGTCCTGGATGACCCCGAAAATCACTGGATGCTGGACGTCCTAAGTGAACTTCCGCATTATTTCCGGGTTGCTGCGGACAGAAAATATGTTTTCTCGTTGCGCGGAATTGATGGAGAGGGTAAGCTGCGAGAGTTGGAAAGGTGGTTTCGTTGCAATGACTTGTCCGAGGCTCAATTCCCGCTGAGCTACTCGCAGCTGGCGCCGCTGTTGATGATGACGCATTTCGTACAATACTCACAATGGAAAAAGCTCACGAGGCTATCCACGAGAGAAGGAAGCAACTGTATAGTCGAGATCGCAGGATTTTGCATAGGCTTTCTCAGTGCGGTCGCAGTCTCCGCTGCAAAGAACGAAGGTCTGAAGAAATTCGGCTCGGTCGCGCTGCGTCTAGCGATGTTGTTAGGGGCGCTGGGTGATGTGCAAGAGGCGGACGAAGAGTACAGTTCCATTGCGACTGGGTGGAAGAGACCCGAGATGGCAGAAAGCTTACAAAACGTCCTTGACGAATTTCCAGGGGTAAGTATAGAGACCCATCTTTGGCGCAAGGATACTGAAGAACCAGTCATACCTCACAGTTCAATATGACGAGAATCGCGCAACAATCATGGCGCCGAGGAGAAGCCTTGCTAGCCTACAACAAAGGCTCAAAGCTGCTTCGTTTTCAGTGAACCCGGTGGAATTCAACGGTCGGTATCACTGGCCTGGACATGAGAATACATTAGCACCCTTGTTTGAACTCTGCGACTCTCACCCCGGCCTCCAGCTTCCCGACGCATCTGAGCTGATGCTAAGTCCACGCGCAAACACAACCGCTGAGCCCGTCCGGACCGGACCCCTTCATCAGCTCGTTCTCCGAACCGTCCTCGCCCAGCCGTGTCTTTGGCACAAAACTATATCCGCCATCTATCGCGAACATCTTGTCAAGCCTCGTACTAATATCGTTGAATTCGGGCCGGAGCGATGTGTTCCACCAACATTTATGCGACGTTTACACCAACGAGTGACGCATTTCGCTGACGAGAATATGCCTAACACCACATGTCGCGACTATGAGCTGGCCAACCGCCCATCATCTGATACCGATATTGCTATCGTTGGAATGGCTTGTCGTGTGGCCGGCGCAGACGATCTGAATGAGTTTTGGAATCTTCTGTGCGCTGGCGAGCCTCAGCACCGTGAGATGCCTCGAGACCGATATGCAAACTATGAAACACCTTGGCGCCCCGAAGCAGGCAAGAGGTCTTGGTATGGTAACTTTGTCCGAGATATCGATGCCTTTGATCATAAGTTCTTCAGAAAATCACCGCGCGAGGTCATGTCGCAGGATCCCCAACAACGGCTTCTCCTGCAGGTTGCGTATCAGACGCTCGAGTCAGCGGGATACTTCTCTCGTCCGCAAGTGAGTAAGGATATAGGGTGTTACATCGCATCATGCACTGTTGACTATGAACATAATGTGAACTGTCACCCTGCTTCTGCATACGCAGCGACAGGGCTTCTCCGTAGCTTTTTGGCGGGAAAGGTATCGCATTATTTTGGGTGGCGGGGCCCGTCGTTATGCATTGACACAGCTTGTTCTGGATCTGCTGTCGCCCTGCACCATGCCTGTCGGGCAATTCTGAACGGTGACTGTACCGCAGCCCTGGTTGGTGGTGCAAATGCCATTACGAGTCCTCTGGCATATGATAACTTGGCCGGGGCTTCGTTTCTGTCACCAACTGGTGGGTGTAAGCCATTCGACGAGAAGGCCGATGGTTACTGCCGTGGAGAGGGGTTTGCAGCGGTTTACATCAAGAAGTTGTCAGACGCAATTGCACACGGAGACCCAATTCTGGCTACAATAGCGGGCACGGCCGTTGAGCAAAACAACAACTGCACGCCTATTGTGGTGCCTGATGCAGAGTCACTCGGGGGGCTCTTTGACAAGGTGACTGCTCGTGCGCAACTGCATCCGAGAGATATCTCAGTCGTTGAAGCCCATGGGACGGGCACTCAGGCTGGGGATCCGGCAGAGTATTGTAGCGTGCGAGATAAATTGGGAGGCCCGAGGCGACCAGGCAGGTTGGCCTTGGGGTCCGTGAAGGGGTTGGTCGGGCATACAGAAGGAGTGTCGGGAATGATTGCCCTGTGCAAACTTGTTCTTATGATCCAGAACGGGCAAATCCCTCCTCAGCCTGGATTTCAAACATTAAACCCACACATCAAGGCGATGCCAGACGACAATATCGAAATAAATTGCATGATCAAACCATGGGAGGCTATGTTTCGCGCCGCATTGATCAACAATTATGGCGCATGTGGATCGAATGCATCCATGATCATTACACAACGGCCGCAGGCAAAAAAGCCACCCTATAATGGAATACATGCGTCGGAGGTAGCGTTGCCATTTCGATTGTGCGGTCTGGATAAATCCCGACTAAAGGCACGAGCGCGACGCTTGCGCGAGTTCTTGTCCTCATCGCAGGCGAAGGGCCGGTCTTTTGCTGATATCGCATTCAGCATCACTCGTCAATCCAATCCGGGGTTGGACTGTCAATACCAGTTTCAGTCGCGATCGCTTTCTGAGCTTCTCAGTATTCTGAGTGGACTGGAAAGCGGAGAAGAGCAATATTTGGCGCCAGCGAAAGGGCCACCACGTCCGGTAGTGCTGTGTTTCGGGGGCCAGGTGGGCCGAAGCGTTGGCCTGGACCATAAACTGTACGAGGGGTTCTCGTTGCTCCGACATCATCTGAACTGTTGCGACAAGCTCTTGCAAGAGGCAGGGGAACGAAGCCTCTATCCTGGAATATTCTCAACGACGCCTCTTGACGACACTGTGCAACTTCAAGCACAGCTTTTTGCAATGCAATACTCCTGCGCCCGAAGCTGGATGGACTCTGGAGTCAATGTGGCGGCGGTGGTCGGTCACAGCTTTGGCGAGTTGACGGCCTTGTGCATCTCGGGTGTCTTGTCCCTAGCAGACGCGCTCACCGCGATTGTTCGTCGCGCTGCATTGATTCGTGAGTTTTGGGGTAAGGATTCAGGGTCCATGATTGCGGTGGAAGGTGATAAGTGGCGCTTGGAAGAATACCTGAGAGGGTCAAACGCAAGCATAGCTTGTCTTAATGGTCCTCAAAGCTTCACCGTTGCTGGGTATACCTCAGCAATCGATTCCCTTGAGAAAGCTTTGCAAAGGGATTCAGCATTCCGAACAAAACGGCTCGATGTGACGAACGCCTTTCACTCCAGCTTAGTAGACCCATTGATTCCTGCTCTCGAGCACGTTACTGATGGTCTTGTGTTGAACTCTCCAGTCCTCCCAATTGAGCGTGCCACTGCACATGAAAGTTGCGGCAGCCCTTCGCCGACCGTAATAGCACGCCACCTCCGTGAGCCAGTATACTTTGAGGGTGCCGTGCACCGGCTAGCCGCTAAACATGGCCCAGCAATTTGGCTTGAAGCGGGCTCCAATTCCACGATTACTTCTCTAGCGAGAAAATCATTGGATTCTCGAGTGGCCGGTCATACCTTCCACTCGACAAATCTCACAACGAACTCAGGTTTGAAGACTATCACAGACACCACGCTAGGGCTATGGCGCGAACATATCCCGTGCATGTTCTGGGGTTATCACGATCGCCAAACCAGAGAGTTTTCCCCAGTCATAATACCGCCGTACCAATTCGAAAAGTCGCGGCACTGGATGGACAATAAACCACTTCCCTCACTCCAAATACAGGAGCAAGGTGGACCAGCCTGGCGTGAGGAGGCACCGCTTTTCTCGTTTGTTGGATACGAAGATCCTGCTCGCACAGTCGCCAAATATCTCATAAACAGCGGTCATCCACGATTCGTGGAAGCAGTTTCGGGACATGTTGCTGCGAAGACCGCACCGATAGCACCAGCTTCGGTGCTACTTGACTATGCGGTCGAAATTCTCAGGTCTCTTCCAGTCGGTCAAGGAAAGGTACCCAGTGTTAGCGACGTAGGCAGCGACGCACCATTGCTTTTAGATTTTGAGCGCGAGCTGTGGATGGAAATGTCTCAAGTGCCGGATAGCACGAACTGTTGGAATCTAGCTTTTCGAAGCCAAGTTAAGGGGTCTGCAACTGCATCACGGCTCCTCCATTGTACAGCTTCCTGCTCGATGCACGAGGTACACGACTCAAGCCTGCGGGCCGAATTTACACGATGCGCGAGGCTGGTCAGCCATGACCGATGTGTTGAGCTTTTGTCAGATCCGGATGTCGATGATATTCTCCAGGGGCGAAATGTGTATCGCTCATTTGTGGAAGTGGTCGAGTACTCTGAGCGATATCAAGGCGTTCAGAAGCTCGTAGGTAAAGGGAATGAGAGTGCCGGTCGGGTAGTCAAAGCATATTCCGGGGAGACTTGGGCGGATGCATTCTTATGTGACTCGTTCAGTCAGTGTGCGGGGTTCTGGGTCAACTGCATGACCGACAGGGTTGAGGGAGACATTTACATCGCTAGTGGGATGGAGCGATGGGTGCGCACGCCACAGTTCGCAGACATATCTGCTCCACGACCAGACACTTGGCATGTTTTGGCTCGGCACGAAAGGTCCGAGGGTTTGTATACAAGCGACATCTTCGTCTTTACTCCGACTGGTGATCTTGTGGAGATGTTCATCGGTCTCCGGTATTCGCGTGTAGCAAAAAAATCGTTTACCCGGTTACTCGGGGGTTCGACTCCAACGTCTGATCTGAAGACAAATAATAGGGAGGCTCAACACAAGACCTTTGAGGATGAAGATCCCTCAACCAAGAATCTCGTCGACCGCATCCGTTCTGTCGTGGCCGAATTCTGCGGGATCAAACTCAGCGAAATCCAGAACGACGGCCAGTTGGCAGATGCCGGAGTGGATTCGCTCATGGCAATGGAGCTTGCGCGCGAACTGGAAAACGTCTTCAGCTGTGCACTGCGCGTGGAAGCTCTACTTGAGGCAGAGACCTTTATAGACCTTGTCCGTGTGGTAGAAAGTGCTTTGGGGGTATCACACGACGACGCAAGTGTTTCCAGTGGCACACCAAGCAGCCAAGATGACGGGATGACAGAAACGTCGTTGGGCTCCAGCGAGTCTGCCACCAGCATGTCTGCGACCGTTGATTTGGAGGTGCCGTATATGACTGCTGTTCGTGCCTTCGGTGAGGCAAAGGAAATGACAGACCAGTTCCTGGTGGATAGTAAATGCAGTGGTCGCTTACTCGAGTTCACTCCGCTACTGGTAAAGTTGTGTCTGGTGTTGACGCTTGAAGCTTTCGAAACACTGGGATGCAACATCCGCTCGGCTCCTATTGACGGACGCCTTGTGCGCATCAAATTTGACAGGCAGCATGACCTACTCGTCGAATACCTTTACACCCGTCTGGTTGAGGCACGCCTCATTTCCCTCGATGGCGAAACGGTCATCCGAACAGGTACGCATGCACCACCGGAATCGAGCAAGAGTATCCTTCAGAAAATTGAGACAGAGTACCCCGAGTATGCCGGCGCCAGCAAGCTCACCTTTTTCACGGCAAGTAAACTAGCTTCTGTCCTTCGTGGAGAGCAGGATGGGTTACAGCTCATCTTCGGCACTCCAGAGGGCCAGAAGCTGGTTTCATGGATGTACGGAGACGAGCCTCACAATGTCGCCGGGTATAAGCTCATGATTGACTTCATCCGCCGACTTGTTCGAAAGGTGTCCCATGAAGCAAAGGATGGCGCGGCCTTGAGAATTCTGGAGATGGGGGCGGGTACAGGGGGCGGCACAAAGTGGTTTCTTCCTGCCCTTGCAGACCTATCAGTCCCGGTTGAGTACACTTTTAGTGATATATCGCCGGCATTTCTAGCTCAGGCGCGTCGCAGGTTCCCACACTATTCGTTCATGCGATACTGTGTTCATGATATTGAAAAGCCACCTGCAGAAGAATTGCAAGGGAGATTTCACATCGTCATTGCGAGTAACGCGGTTCACGCCACGTCAAACTTGCAGGTGTCAACGAGCAATATGCGGCAAGCTCTGCGACCAGATGGTGTCTTGATGATGCTTGAAATGACTGAACCTGTCTTTGCGATAGATCTCGTGTTTGGCCTATTCAGAGGGTGGTGGGTGTTTAATGACGGGCGAACCCATGCGATTACGAGTGAAAGACGGTGGAAGGATGATCTACAAGCCGTCGGATACGGGCATGTAGATTGGTCGGATGGAGAGTCCAACGAGGTCGGTGTGCAACGCGTGATTTTCGCCACCGCCGTAGGAGAGCAGCAGAGTGTTGACCCGGCCATCCCTTCTAACCACAATTCGAGACTGGAAGTCGTTGAAGAGTACGTGCACCGATATGTTGCCGGATTTGAACCGCCCATGTTAACGCCGCGAACTGCAGGTCCATCTAAGCATGCTTGCGTTCTCGTCACGGGTGCCACGGGCAGTCTGGGCAGTAACCTTATCGCACATCTCGTCCGGCTGCCAAGTGTCAAGTCTGTCATCTGTTTGAACCGACAAAGCAAGGCTGCTCCAGAGGTCCGACAGCTCGAGGCGCTGGCGGTGCGAAAACTCCACCTTTCCGCTGCAGAAGAATCCAAGCTGGTTGTCATTGAGAGCGATACGACTAAGAATCAGCTCGGGCTCTCCAATGAGCAGTGGAATTACATCCGAGAAAGGGTTACTCATATAGTCCACAATGCATGGCCAATGAACGGTCTCAAGCCGTTGCCTACTTTCGAGGGGCAGTTCTGCGTCCTGCTAGGTCTGATTAACCTGGCAAGTCACATTGCCGTCCTGGGTGAAAGCACTGTGCGTTTCCAATTTATTTCCTCTATCGGCACCGTCAACCAGGGTGGCGCAAAAGAAGGACATTCTCAGATTGACAAGGTGATGACCAACGGATATAATGAGGCCAAGTTCGTTTGCGAGCGAATGCTTCAAGAAACACTTCAGCGGTACCCGGCGAGTTTCGAAGCTATGATTATCAGGCCAGGGCAGATTTCAGGGTCGTCGAAAACGGGGTATTGGAATACGTTGGAGCATTTTCCCGCCATGGCGAAGTCTTCGCAGCACATTGGCGCGTTCCCTGCTTTGACGGGACGAATGGGGTGGACACCGGTGGATGCGGCGGCGAGTATCATAGCAGATTTGCTGTTAGACGAAGGCATCCCGGAGGAAATTTATCATGTTGATCACCCTGTCGGTCAAGATTGGGCTAGTGTCGTCGATGTGTTTGCGGCGAAGCTGGGAGTCAACACTTTGCCGTTCAGAGACTGGCTTGAACGCGTCAGACAACACGAGAGCAGCAAAGAAAATCCAGCGGGATTCATGGCAGGCTGGCTAAGAGATAACTTTGAGAGAATGTCGTGTCAAGGACCACTGGATACCAGAGTAGCTAAGAGGCATTCGCAGACGATGCGAGAGATGGAGAGGGAAGGTCCGGCAAAGACGGTGGGCGAAGAGGAGATCACGAGATTCGTGCTCAGTTGGAAGGAACGTCACTTTCTTGACATTTTACATAGGTAGGTACTATCGGCTATAATGTGAAACTCTAAGGATGTAAGTTGGTCTGCCTCGCAAAGAATATCAACGTTCACTATTAAAGCCGCAGTTCGTCTGCATCGTATGCTTGGCCAGTGCCCTTCTTCCCGTATTGCCACGGCTAGTAAGGCTTCGCATTTGCCCAGTAAGCTCTACATGTTCTGGAACGCTTCACAATAATGTTGCACTTGTTTTACAAACACGTCTCCATCTCGGTGATTATCTCACCGTAGGGGCCCTTCTTGACAATCCTGTACTGACGTATGTCTTCGCCTTCGACCGCTTCGATCACGTCAGTGTCTCCCAGTTTGTATTCTCGGCTGATGTGGTTCCGGTATGCATGAACAGCAGTGTTTCCTGTCTTGGTTGGTGTCGTGTGCGGAGAAGCCTCGATTGAATCTCGCAGAATTCTGTCGATCCATTCAACTATCTCGGCTTTCTTGGTTACCCAAGAAAAGGTTTCGGACACGAAAAGATGACGATTTTCGTCGAGCCACGCGAATCTATAGTCTTCCGAATCGCTGATCAATCCGAATATAGAGCTATTGATTTTTCTTGAGGACTTTCGACTATCTTGGACCGCCGCAAGGTATATGATGAGCTGGGGAAGTGCAGTTTGTGCCATTCCGGATTTTTTGGCTTCCCTGACTGCAGTTAGTTGCATGCCCCTTCATGTAATAGACATGTGGTATACAAACAGCACAACCAAGGCGGTTTGCAGAGCGGCTTTCGAGTCCCAATACGCAAGGCACCAGTCGGCTCTTCCTTGAATCAAGAGATTGTGAAGCTTGCTCTGGACTGATAAGCTGACTTCGGGGAACCAGTTCAGATGCTTCTCAGCTTCGTTGTCGCGAAGACGCTTCAGTCGGTCACAAAAAAGCACATCCAGAATAGTTCGAGACGTGGACTCTGAATCTGCCAACTGGAAATATGGTGATGACTGTAGTTCCTTAACACAAGTATCTATACATATATATCAATTTGGTTTAGTCAGAATAGAAATAAAAGCTTTAGAGTGTGTATCTTACCAGCCCAATCTGAGAGTTGACCTAGGCTCGCATCTTTGCTTGCCCGTAGCTGCCACACGTGTTTTGGACTGTGTCGGTCGTAGACGACAGCTACGGCGTCCGCGGCTGACTTGGGAGAATCGAAATGTGTCGCGGGAACGGAAAGATTAGGGGAGGGCTGGCAGCTTTCATGAACCCAGTCAACGAATGTTTTCACAGGAATCAGTTTCTCGGTGTCGAGCGGATTATCTTCGAGATAGGTCGCCAAAGTCCGGAAAACCGGCTCCAAAGTTGCGGGATTCAGTCGCAAAATCACACGTCCATCTCTAGAAGTTCGTTGAGACATGGTGAAATGGGACGAGGGAGAAGTAATCACATTGTAGCCCACGTAACCTGGCTCCAAAGCAGGTAGGTACCTAGGGATTGTAGATCTAGGAGGACAAATCTTGCTATTGAATGCTCTCTAGGAACAAAGGAATCTTGGCTAGATGCCACTCACGTGATTTCGTGTATTCTCCGAAAGGTTGCTATCCCCTGGGCCGGTGGAATTGCGAATACGGTCATTTTTAGTGCCTTGGCAAGAATAAAGACCTACTATTGGTCAGACCTCATCGCGGCTGGTTCTGCTGGCAGAATAATCATCACGGTCATCGCGTATGCCTCACCTCCTGAAATCCCTCCTTATTATCATGAAAACGGTAGTTCTAGAGCCATGACTCAACCACCGTTATCTCCACCACCAACACAGCTATCCTCTTACCAGGAAGATAATTTACAAGAGATTCAGTTAAGCATTTTATCTATACCTTTATCTAATTTAAAACCTCTCTTTAAGTCAGAAATCCTGGGCCTGATTCCGAATCCAAAAACTGTAAGATTTAACGCGATGAATATTCCTCTATAAAAGCTTCAACCTCGCCTACCACCCAGTATCTTAGTGGATAGTCCTGCAATGCTATTTAAGCAATTTTTGCCTGATTCTCTATGGGAAACTGTTATTGAAAATACAAATCTCTACGCGGAAAGACAACGATCTCTCTCTCCAAATGTTGAAAACTTAAGGCCCTGGAAACCTGTCTCTTTTCCTGAGATGATAATCTTTATTGCTTTATTAATCTATATGGGTGCTTATCCTGCTAAATTAATTAAGATTTATTGGAGGACTAATAAACTGCCCCGTCATCTGCTTCCTAGCTATATAAGCCTTATGCAGTTTAAGCAGATCAAGCGCTATCTCCATATATCACGGCCTACTGGGCAGGCCTTAGGGGTCTATCCTCTTCCACCTCACCTTCTTGATCAGGAACTCTCCCAAGAAGATGAATTGAAATATGATATTGATCATATTGGTGATATTTGGTGGTTCAAGGTTAATCCTATAATCTCGCAATTCCGCAGTGCCTGTGAACGCCTCTGCTATCCTTCCTCTAATATTTCACTGGATAAAGCAATAATTTGTTGTTTTGGACAATCCAAGCATACATTTAAAATGCCTGGAAAACCAATTAAGCAGGGGTATAAGGTCTTTGCAGTTGGGGATCATGGGTATATCTATACCTTCACACCAGCAAGTAGGGCAGCGAGCCTGGTGGAGGTTGTTAAACAGAAAGATCTTATAATAACTGGATCTATGGTATTAAACCTCCTCTGCCGCCTGCCTTTAAAGACCTATACAGTCTATCTTGATAATTATTTCACAAGTGTGAATCTCTTTAAGATCCTACGAGATCGCGGGATTGGGGCATGTGGTACGACTCGCGCGCGCAACAAGGACATTCCTCCACTTATCCAATACCTTAAGGAGAAAGATCTAAAACTCCCATGGAATACGCTCTGCGCGATTCCTAAAGATGATGTTCTTTACTTTGCATGGCAGGATAATAACATTGTTATTGGCCTTACAACTGTCCATACTGTTAATCAGGCTGATGACCTAATAAAACAGCAGCGACGACGTCCTGGAGAACAGTCAACTAGTGCTTCAATCACTAGACCTGTATTTGGTGATGAACCTACCAAAGAATTGCCTATTCCAGTTATAATCAATGATTATAACCACTTTATGGGAGGTGTTGATATTGCTAATCAACTCTGCGCGGAGTATCAAATCCAACGACCTACCTACCGATCCTGGTGGCCCCTTTTCTATTGGATCCTTAATACCGCGATAGTTAACGCCTATAAGATTTAATGCGAGGTGTTGGAGCAGCAAGGCCTTCCTAAAAAGTCACAATTTGACTTCCGCGAGCAGTTATATGGGGAACTATTTGATCAGTATTTAACACCTCGACCAGCTGCGCCCCCTACTAAAAAGTGAAAGCGTCGGGCTTTAGATATTGACCTTCCAGCCTGCCGTACAGATGCATCAAGAGATCATACACCAATTCTAAAGCGTCAGAATGCTCGCTGTACATGGTGCCTATATAGCAATCTCCAGAGTGGAGGTAAAGCATCAAAGGCATATAATTCTGCCTGGAGATGTCTCTCCTGCGAGGTCCCCCTCTGTCCTGGAAAGAGCGGTCGTTCATGTTGGAAGGAATTCCATGGCTTCTCACCTTAATTTATCTATCATTTTTGTATCTATTCTATATGGTATTTGGATTTTGACGAAAAGAGTAATATTATAAGTTTGGCGGTGAAACTAGCCACCAATCCTGTCAGTTCCGCCTCAACACGAAAAACACGCTAAAAATGACCGTATTCGCAATTCCACCGGCCCAGGGGATAACAGCTTCACCGTATCGTATTCCCTCAACTTGCCAAAGAATAAATGGAAATTAAGCGGAAACCAGCTCCTACGCTCGCGCCTGTAGACCATGGGGCGCAGCGACCGCTGACCCCGAACCCGCCGCCCCCATATTCGCCGTACCGGGCATACAGTCCCTATTCCGCATCCCCATCGCAAATCCTCTCTCCTTCCCCTTACCCTCCGCACTCTCCAAACTCTTACTTCCCTCCACCCCCTGCTCGTTTCTCCCCCTCGCCTTCTTCTCCTTCAACACCATCCATTCCACCATCTCTACGAGCAGCCAGAAGCCAACCGAACCTCCGCGGCCCTTCCAGTCCGAACCTCTCCATCCCTCTCCATCCACCTCCGCCGCGTCCCGTTCCGCCGCCACGCGCCGATACAACAACTGCCTTCCCACCAACACTACCGCTGCCACCTCTACCTCCTCTACCATCACCAGGCACAAGCGGAAATACACCCACCCTTTCAAAGGAAAATGACTCGAAATCTACATTCGCCGCCGACGCCAAACACTTTCTCGGTGGGCTAATCTCTCACCCCTCTGAGTCAACCCGCCACTATTCCATCCTGCGACACTCACATGGAATCGTCTTCTATCGCGGGCCCGCGACCTCTGTAACAGTTTCCATATTCTCTGATACACCTCTCCCACCCGACCGCTCGCTCTGGCTACAATGCAAAGGATGGAGTGGGAAGACGGGGATGCGCGCAAAGGCACTGTTCCGCATGCATGATGACTGGGTCCATGTTAGTCCGTCAGCTGCGCTGCGCGTGGATCAGGTTGAACAGGAGAAGGAACGAGCTTGGCAGAGGGATATCGGAAAGTTCTACAAGAAGGCTTCCACTCGCGTGAAAGAGACGCATGTTCTCCGCGAGACGGTTGTCGCGAGGATTCCCCCGGATGCAGAGGATGGGTATTTTCAGTTGATATTGTGTCAAGGTCAGGCAAACAAGAAGAAAGTGTTATGTCGGAGTCCGGTCTTTCGAATCCTCTCGACTTCACTCGATCCGAGTTCGCTGAGAGGCGCGAGTCTTACGACTATGCCCCTCGAGATCGGCGCGTTCGTTGCGGGGAAGTACGCGCAGGTCGCGGCTTCGCGGGTCCTCACACCTGCAACAGCCGTTGCGAATACTGTTACTTCAAAGTACAAACCAGGTTGGGTGAAGGAGACTGCTATAAGGACTGCGTATGATGCCGTTAAGCCTGGTCCTGCCGGTTCGGGGCCAGAAGCAGCGATGCCGCCGTCGATCGAGAACGGTCCGCAGCCTCCATACCCGCTTGATTTTATCGCCAAGCCTTCGCAAACCTACGATCCTATGCGAATACCTGTCAAAATTCCCTCCGATATCCAATATAAGATCCGAGGATACTTTTTCGGCTGGGCGCGAACCTCCGATCAACCCTGGAGCATGATCATCTTCTCCGTCCGTCTATTCGATGGCACCGCGCAAAACACCGGGCCCGTCTCCCTCTCCCAGACAACCCGCAAAGTCAGCACCCTCCGCCTCCTCCACGACCCCTTCCCAAACCCCTCAGCTTCCATCACAGTCCGCGTTCTTGGCTTCCTCCGCGCCGACATCCCGCCTCCCTCTCCACGAACCGAAACCGACCTCGCCGCAGCACACCAGGCAGCGGCTGAAGCAGATATGGTAGCTCACCAATACGACTCTGAGTACGCGCAAGCGCTACTCGATCACCCGCTTTGGGGGCCCGAGGCGGGTGACCGGAAGGGCTGGTTCGATCGGGCAAGGGATGGCGCGGGAAATACGATTACCCAGGGGAAGAAGTTGGTTGAACGGGTTGGTGTAAGGAGTGGTGTTGAGGTTGGTGGCGATATCGGTGGTGGGTTCTATATTGTGAGAGGGTAGATTTATACCTCGCACTGTTATGTTTTTGTACTATATAAACACATACGCACTTTTAATCACCTACCTTTACCAGCCGACTAGTTCTTGAATATACCCTCGTTTCAGCATCAATTCATCGCAGTACTTCCATCGCAGTACTTCCATCGCAGTACCTACTACTACTCAGTACCTATCATTCCGCATCTTTTGCCGATGAGGGAAGGAGGAGGGCTGGCTGGGTCCCTACTTCTTTTCCTCGCCAAACTACATCACTTATTCCCCACCTCGCTCTTTAGGTTTATTCTCCTATTTTCCTTCTACTGGACCGCAAGTGAATGGTATGTCCCGGCTCGCATTCCCTCCAATCCCCTCAGTTAACCCGCAAATCAATCAAAAACATGAGTAGCGACTCTCCGTCCCTCGTCATCAAACCTCCCAGGCAAAACATCAAACAACCCCCCCTGCCCCCTCGGCTCAAAATCCAACTGCCTACTCGCCATCTCCATAACATCAAACCCGAACTCCTGCTGAATCCAAAACGCAACCATGTCCATCCCCGCGATCGCACCGCCCGCAGTCCAGATGTTCCCGTCCACGACCCATTTTTGCTCTTTTGTCCAGTGCACGGCTGGGTAGCGGGTTCTGACCCAGTTGTATTCGAGATTGTTTACTGTTGCTTTTCGGCCGTCGAGTGCGCCGCTGGATGCTACTATCGCTGAGCCCGTGCATGTGGCGAAGAGGAGTTTTCCGGCTGAGATGTGGCGGGCTATGAGCGTTTTGTAGGAATCGGGTATGTTGGAGCGTGCGGGACTGTCTCCGCCGACGAGGAGGATGTCCAAGTTGTCGAGGAAATTTGTATCGTGTACGCTAACTGTTGAAACGAGCGTCAATGCGCTCGTGAGGAGGTGGACGGGCTCATTTGCGTTCTCGGCTATATGGTGGAAGGTGAAGTCTGGTGCTGCTTGAATTGTTGATTCGGGGATTGGAGTGTAGAATGAAACTCCTTTCATAAGCCGCTTACTAGCGGAGTTTAGGAGGTCGCAGGGGCCGATTACGTCGAGGGCTTGGTAATTGAAGAGGAGGCAGCCTATGTTTATGGGGGAAGAAGATGCCATCTTCTTGCGGTATGCTATTCGCTATATGCTCGTGGGTAGTGAGTTATATCTTGACGCTGAGCAAGGGAAATGCTGTTCCAAGAGGATGGAGCGAGAGTGAGTTACTTCCTGCTTATATACTCTCTTTGACTCTGGTCGCCTGGAAGGTATACCTAATGTCTCCCCCATTACAAATCGAAGCGCGGAAGTTGATTCCGCATCATCACGTCAGGGCTGACACTGACAAATACTTGCTTACGCCTTGCCGGTGGGTGTAAGTGGAAACGGTGAAAGAGTGGTAAGGTAACAAGGCCTAGATAAGGCCAACCATCTCGCAGGACGGAAAAGAGCAGCCCAGGCGAAAACGCGAGCCTATACTAGGTATAGGCGAAGCTTTCTTAGCAGGTCATTGGAAGTAGGACACCGGACCCGACTTACTAGGTGCCTTACTTGACTTTGATCCGGTACTTTGTATAGGCCCTGGTCTTTAACTTTGAAGCGGACTTGCTGATTTGCAACAGGATGCCTAGGCCACTGGATTACATTCACATCCCAACCTCGCCTTCTCCCATCCTTCCTAGGTTCTTATACCCAAATCCACAAATTGAAATCCACCGGATAAAATGGATCACTCAATCAAAGCCTTCACCTTCCTCCCCCACGTATCCCGCGGCTGATACGGCCGTTCCGCAGCCAAAATCTCCTCCAACCCCGTCGTTAAATCCACCTCACCACTATTCCAAACCCACGGATCACCCCAGTAACAAACGCGATGCCCAACATAAAGCACCACAAACGCCGGAATGCCAATATAAGCCGTGAAAAAGTTACTAGCAGACCAATTCTGCGGAAAAAACGACGTAAAGCCATTAATAAGCAGCATAAAAACACTCATTCCCAACCCGATATAAATCCCATACGGCTGCAGGCGCGATTTATACGGCTTCTCAACACCCTGTGCTTTTGTCGCGGCCGTGAACCGGAAATATACGATGCAGCAGCATATCCAGGATATGAACCCGGATGTATTCGTGAAGTTCATGAGCCAGTTGAAGACTTCGTAGCTTCCTGATGAGACGGCGAGGTATGAGAGGAGGGAAAATAGGGACGAGACGGAGACTGCGATCCAGGGGACGCCCCATCTGTTACACGTTTTCAGGATGGATGGTGCGTTTCCGGAGACGGCGAGGCCGTAGAGGGAGCGGGAGGACATGTATAGGAAGCTATTTCCTGCTGACCAGGCGGATGTCAAGATCGCCGCATTGACGATGTGCCGGAGGACTGGGATGCCGGCGTTTTGGATGGCCGCGACGAAGGGGGAGGCGGAGGCGTTGTTTGTGTCGCCGTCTAGTAACGCTGGATCCTGGCTTGAGCATATAACCCCAATCGCCAACGCACCAAGGAGATAAAAGATAACAAGCCGATAGATATACCGTCTCGCAGCCTTAGGAACATTCCGTCTAGGCGACTCCATCTCACCCGCCGTAACGATAATAAGTTCCGGCGCAAAAATAAACGCGATTGCCGAGCGGACGATACACTGCAAAAGCCCAATAAACCTCCCCGTATCCTGATTACTCGTAACAAGATACGCATTCATCGCCCCAGGGTCTTTCCAATAATGGAATCCCAACCGTTGCCGATTCGGCCCGCCTCCCCAGAAGAGTATAAACGAGAGCAAGAGGAGCCCGATAAGCGTAATAATCTTTATCCCCGCGAACCAGAATTCTGTCTCCCCATACACACCGACAGGCATGTAATTAAGCGCCACAATGACAACAAGCATAATGGTGATCCAGGCGGCCAGGGGGACCGAATTCGGCCAGTAGTCTATTACTAGACTTGCGGCGACGATTTCGTACGGGACTAGGATGCCGAGGCTATACCAGTATAGATACCCCATTGCGAATCCCAATGACCGGGAAACGTACCGGAAGCCGTGGTAGGACATGGTCCCGCCGTGCACGGGGAGGTATGCGCCTACTTCGGCGATGCCGGTGACGATGCTGTAGACTAGTGTGCTGATGAAGATGTAGCCTAGGAGCAGGGAGAGGGGGCCGCCGATGTTGAGGGCTTGGCCGGAGCCGACGAAGAGGCCGGTTCCTGGACAGAAAGACATACATTAGTGGGTGTTTAGGTGGTATGGTAGTGAGGGTGTTAGGGTTAGTTTGTTAAGTATACCGATCGTCCCGCCCAATGCCATGAGCTGCACATGGCGATTCTTCAACCCGCGCTGGGTATTCGCGTATCGCTCGTCGAGCAAGTCGCGCTCGATCATAGCTTGCATTGTACCGGATTTTGGCTCCGGATGGGCAGATGCCAGTCCAGTTGTCTGGTTCTCGGGGTCGCCATGGTGGGCGGCAGCGACGGGGGTAGGCTTTTCGTCCGCCATAATGCCAACCTAGTTGTGTGAGGAGAGAAAATAGTCCAGCGTTTTCTGGGAATCAGGGTCTTTTAAAGCAGTCAGACAATCCCGTATCGCAGAGTCACATCGCTCCAAGCTTCCCCGCATATTGACCAAACAAAAGACACCAAAATACGCCCTAGAGCGCCACTGATAAGCTGAGCCGTTACTCTGCTGCTGCTTATCTCGTCTGGGGTATCAGCCCACGCGTAGTTTTCTATCGTGGTTCTGGAAGATTACCTTTCTTATCTAGTGGGCATAGAGTTTGAATTTCATGATACATGTTTCCTATTTAATAAAAGGCACTTATGAATGAGTAACTCTATGCTGGCATACCCAACTCTCAGACAGTTATCGCTCGTCCAGCAACGCTTGGCTGCGACGACGGGCGCCTTGGCAGTGTTGGCAGTATTGGCAGTATTGGCAGTTCACCCAATCCACCCACCACAGCTCTACCACTCAGTGAAGCGATAGCGAAACACGCTTCCATCCGTCTCAACCACATACAGAGTCCAAGTCCCAAGAACACCAAGACTTTTGAGTGCGCGAGCTGATTGGTATCACGTGATACCGATTTCAAGGTCTTGCTGCCTTAGGCTCCACAAGCCCTCGCCCCCTTCGTTGCTAGAGGCTTCTTGAAGTTGAGGCTCGTCGCGTGCGAGGTCTATATTTTGAGTGCGATATTCCATAGCGAGCAGTACCACGCCAAAAATTGTAGTGGGGCCGACTTGAATTTGCAGACTACGCCTTATGCTTGTGAGAGGCAATAATCCATCGCGGATATATATATTTTTTTGGTTCGAGGTAGTAGCTTATATTTGGCCTCCCCTTTACAGAAGGAAGATTACACAGCACTATTGCTGGTAGTCTATATTCTAGTAGTTGCTAACCTTGAATCAATAAGACTGGGTATTGATATGAAGTTGGAAATGCTGTTTATTTACGTACGACGTCATTCTTTTTGAATGGCAGTGTGAGCGTGGTGACAGGGTCGCCATGAGGTCGAGCCCGACGCAGGGACCTAGCGGATGTCTAGGAACAGGTCAATTCGAGGGCAATCATGCAGTTTATTGGCTCTCATCACACCTCGAGCCAAAGTAAACTATTCTATTCTCCTAGTTATGGGGAAAACCTTGGTGCCATTGTCTGTATTTCCTTCGCCGAGCTCAGCCGCGGATAAAACAGGAGTACTTAGCTCCTACAGATGACCTTTCTTACATCTCCTCTTAGCTTTGGAATTCAACAATAACAATGAGTAGACGGCTATTGCCATTTGAAATATCCTACCCTATGACGAGGAGGCGTCGCCTCTCACCCAAAAGGCGTCAAAAGACTCAAAAGTAATCCACCATGTGTGGAAACCAACTCCATCAAGGAAAGCTCGGGACACTGAATCGCATAGATCCCAACACGATTGGCTGTCCGAGTCGCATACTAGCAGAAACGAAATTGAGATCGATCGCTGGATCAGAGATTTTGAGATCCATCCACAGATCCAGCGAGTCGGCCAGCCCGCCACAACCAGTCACTCAAGGGGGCGAGGGCCCACCGTTCGTGCCGATCAGTTCTGGCTCCAATGGAATACAAATACCGTACCTATAAAGAGGGCACGCTCCTCACTTTAGAATTGTTTCAGGGGCAGAAAACAACAACACCATCCTCATTCTCATATTCAACTTCCCAGGCAAGATGATTTCAGGCGCTACTTACTTCACGGCCATTGCGGCCCTGGCGTCGCTTGCGAGCGCGCAGGCGGGCCCTAACACCCTGGCCCAGTATAACCCTGCGAAGCGGACTATGTCTGTGAATAACAGTACGCTCAAATCCATTCATCCCATATCCATCTCAACAGAAAAGCATAACTAACAATTCCCCAAACAGCATGGTGCATCGTCCCCATCAGCAAGGAAGACGCCAAAACCATCTCGCACCACGACCCCCTCGACATCCCCTCTGATATCCTCCCCTCCTCCTTCCCCGAGGGCAAACACCCCCTCCTCGTCAGCGCAGGCTACGACAACGACATCCGCATGACAGCCCTCGACCTCGTCCCGCTCCAGATCCCCGCGCTGATGGCCGGCTCCGTCATCCTCCCCTACGTCGACGTCCTCAAGGACGGCAAGACGCCCATCAACGCGCCTATCAACACATACATCGGTGGCATCGACGGACAGGATCTGCAGGCTCTTGTCCCCTCTATAGCCGCCGGCATCAGTCCATTCGAAGGAACGACGACATTCCCTGCTTCCTTTGCGCCGGATACCGAGGCCGCTCAATCCCTCGACGGAACGGGACTTTACAGCATTGAGGTTAAGCCATATCTCCTCCCCAATATGCTCTCCGGGCCAGGAGTCTACGCTGAGGCATTCGACATGCTGTACTCTCTCATCGACGACGAGGAGTCCCCCTACACAGCGCACACATTCCACAGCCTGATTAACCGCCCGCAACTACTCAACAGTGGTCTTTGCCAGCGGAACACGCTCTACTTTAACCAGACTTTCACGGACGGCAAGATGGCCGTCGGCAATGTCACGCTCTACCACCAGATCCTGGATACCCCGCCTGCTGAGATCGAGGGCGAGTACACGGATGTCTACTGCTACCAAGCGAATGCGGTGCAGGTTGGGGACCTTGGTGAGAGCTGTTCTAGTGCGGCGGAGAATGTGGATGAGAGTGCGCTGGAGTAAATATGCCGATGATGGATGGATCAAGCGGCTTCTTCCGACATAACATTCCATAACGACTATATATCCCTAGTGATTTAATACCAGACAAGTGGACGAACCTAGAAGTCTTGATCGTTGAATAATAGCCGGGGCATCTGGCGCGTAAGACCTGAGTAGAGCTGGAGTAGTAGACGAGATATAAACCTTATCACCATATTCGCCCCATCGATGAATTTTCCTTTTTAAATGTCTCCCCTCATCCGACCGAACTCTTCCATTAGCCAGCCATGCCCCCTTTTCATTTTCAGCTGTAAGCATGGATGTAGCAGCCTGAATCCCACCGCAGCTCTTTACCCTCCCCCTCCTCTCTTCGAGTTCCTTAAATTACCTCTAAACTAGCAGAGACACACCTAGGTAAGCGCGGGTCCTCCCAGCGAGAGCCCAGGGCTCAATCATCAGAGGTCCGACCCGACCCGTCCCGTCTCGTCCACGCCTATACCTATAGGTAAGGTAGGTACCCAAGTCTAGGGTTGGTTCCATAGCCTACCTAGGGTTTTGAATATCAGCAGTCGACATATTCCGTTGCATATGCCCATTCTGACCTCCTACAATGCACTTCTCCCGTAAGGTTCTCGCGCGCGAACTAAACCCCTACCGCTGGACAAGGCGGGCGGAATGAATAGTCGACGGACGGTTGGTGGTCCGGGGCGGGCGCGGGGATGGAGCCTGATGACGGACGGGACAGTTACCGACTTAACTACTTCAGCTTGGCGGGGTACCTAAGTAGTTGCCTACCTATCTAGCGCGTTCAAGCAAGATCGCTGAATCTCCCCGTGAGCGCCCGGGGCGGGTGACGGGACCTGCCCGATTGACTTGCGCGGCTCATTCAGCTCGCCGTTAGAAGGATGACACTCTAGGGAGATAGGTTTTCAACGTGAGGCTCAGAAGGAGAAGGCGCTATATTCGTGGACGGCATCTTTGTGGTCCTTTGTACTTGGGACATACCCCTTGGTCTGTGCGTAGGGACATGATTTGATATACGACCTATGGATCTCCGTTGAAACGAACACACCATCGGACACCCAACCTTCATGGCAATTGTGCAAACAACTCACCCCCTCCCACTATCCTGAATCTCCTTCACATGCTCAGTAACAAGACACTCAAACTCATCACTCCCATAATAAAACGTATTCCCATCATCAGCACTCTGTCCACTGCTCAACGTATCACCATACTGCCAGTAAAGATCACCCGCGATCCCCTCATTCTGCAACGCCGTCTCCTGCCACGGTTTCTCGATAGCGCAGTGGTCACTCGTCACGCCGTACTCCTCAAAGAGACACGGTTTACCGGCTGCAATGCAGGCTTCGCTGTGTGCTTGGACCCACAGGTTGCCCCATGTGTTGTTTGTGCCCCAGCTGTCGGGGTACAGGTGGAATGTGCCAAAGTCGATGGTGGGGATTGAGAGGGCCGATGCAAAGTCGCCGCCTTCGCCGTATTGGAAGGGGTAGCTTCCATCTGTGAGGGTGTCGAGGCCGAACCCCTCTGCGATTACTCGGTTAACTTGTGCCTACCAAGAAAGAGAAAGGTTAGGTGTAGAATGGGGTGGACGTACCATCGCCAACACAAACCAGGTGGTTCGAGTCAAGACCCTTGATGTAGCCACTGGTACTCTCGATCCAGTCATGCAGGACACTCGTCTCGCACCCCTGACATCTCGGCTCGTTCGCGAGTTCCCATGCAAACACCGCGGTGCTGTCCGCGTACCGCGAAACAACAGCCTCAATGTAAGCTTTGTACGCAGCCTGCATCTCCTGGCTAGAGTAAAAGTCCGTGTTCGAAGACCCGCCATACGCCTGAACATACGCATTCATACCACCATAGTCATCCCAATAGTTAACAAAGTTAATGATTAGCTTAATACCCCGCTGTTCAGCAGACTGAACAACATAGTCAAGACGCTGAAGCCCGTCTTTACCAGTGTTGATGGTTGAGTTGCCGTTCTGGTGGAGCTGGAAGTAGACTGTCCCGTCGGACGGAACCTCGTTTACATCGTTGAATCCCCAGATGCGTAAGATGCGCAGGCCAGACTCGGCCATGTGGTCGAAGACGAGATCGACATCGTCATTGTTGGTTAGAAAGCTGATCCAGTAGGAGTTTGAGCCGGGGAAGTAGCCTGCTTCGCCGTCGATGACGAATTGGAGGCCGGAGGTTGTGGCGAAGGAGCCGTTTCCTGCAGCGGGGGATGGAGTGGGTGTAGCGGAGGCCGAAGGAGTGGATGTTGCTTGAGGGAGGGCATTGACCAGCGCCAGGCCGGCCAGAGAAAGAAGAGAGTGTGAGAGCTTCATTTCTAGAATGAAGCCAAAGAAAGAAATATAAAGAGTGTGTTGGTGGCTGTCATTTTGGCGGGTGAGGCATGGGCCGAGTTTTATAGACTCCGACAGGTGTCATGATATTCTTGAAACGGAACGAAGCTCCGTGCGGATGTCGGATGCACGGGACAGATGAAGCATTTTGCGGCAGTCATACTAAATCAGGGGTGTTGGGTATAGGGCTGGGTGATCTAGATGAGGCAGGCTTAATCTATCCGCGTCTGCAGGCGTTTCATCCGTGTCAGATCTGGCAGGGAATTGCCGATCTCGCATAATTTTGTGATGAATGGTGGAGAATCTGGGGAAGTCAGTAAAATTTCTGGACTTTACAGAATTTGACAAAGAGAGAGGGTCAAAGCAGTTGACTTACTCCGAGCAACACGATTAAGGGGCTTCATATCACGGAGGGTGCAACTCAAGGGAAGGATGGGCGGTTAGCCCAAGGACCATTGACCTTAGACGCCGTGGCCATGACAAGCTTCAGCCAGCCGAGCAATCCCTGCCTGAAGGTTTGGGGCTGGAGAGAAAGAATCGAATACTTTGTACACCACTTGCGAGATGATAGAAAAAAAAAAAACTCGACTTCATGGCGAGAGCGAGGTTCGAACGCGTGGGAGGCAAGAAGCGAGCGTGCACCTCCGAGATTGCTTTACAGCCTAAGGCATTCTAGGCCTGAGAGCTTTGTGCCAAGACAGCGATAGCACGTGATGGGCTTGGTCTTGGCACGATGACAGATGTCGTCCAGTGGAACATGGAAGTACATACGCTGGATGAGACGATTCATCAGCAGTATAAGGTGATTGAGTTCATTTGAGGGTTCGAAGATGATGGGTTAGTTCCAAACTCGGGAATATCCGGGGTGGTATACTATATAATCACCTGAATAACATTGCGCGGGCCGCGGATATATATTTCAAGCGCAAGGGAAGCAGGCCTCCCCAACGGGACCCCACCGTTGTCCTCAAGACCTAATGACTCTATTTGAGATAGACTATGGAATATGAGTTGGTCCGTGAGGGGTTCTCTTTCATCTACCAGAGGATATCATGATACTCTGTCTAACTGTTCGTCTGTTGACGCCGGACAGGGAGTTGGCAGTGACGAGCCTATCTCCCCGCAGAAACAGAAGGTAGGGCGACCGGGGTTACTCCGGGGATCGGGTTCCCCTCCTGATCTGGCAAGTATGACGTCGCCGGATGAATATTGTTCAGCACCGCCCCCAATTAGCCAGGCAGGCAGTCTTCTCAGAACCAACAGGATGCAACCTCAAGCCACCATCAAGCCAAGCGAATCCACAAAGCTTGCTCCAGTGGGTTCATCGGCCCCGAGCCTGCGACTGACTTACTCGAGCGGTCGAGCCTGACTCTTTTCCTCTCGGTCGGGTGGCAATCCTCATTTCAGTGCCGACTTCGGCTGATCTTCGGAATGTGCGAAGGCGTCCATGCCGGTCGGAGGCTGAGCATGCCAGTGTTGACGGTCGCGATGGTGAGGGTTGTGTGAAGGGACAAAGTGGGATGATGGAGAGGATGAGAAGAAGGTCTACAGACTATGATGCCTGATGATGCTATTCCCCATACTCTTTCCCCTCACACCCGGTTTATTTCATGGGGTGAAGTCTCACCGGTCAACAGATTCGGTTAATTTGGCGTCTCCAGTTGTTTCTCCATGCTGTCCTCCGCGTGTCCCGCATCGCTTCTCCAGTCCCTTCCGGTTGTCCCGATAAGATACGCAACGACAACTCGACCCCCGACACCGTCATTACTCATTATGTCATTGTCTGCCATCGTACAATCCCTTTGGTTGCCTCATGTGGTCTCCTGACCATGGCCTGCTGATGGCGGTGATTCCGGCCGGCGACCCAAATCTTCTTGATCCTTCGCCGTTCGCGTCAAGCCACAGCCAAGCCCGAGTCGCCATAGGCATGCCGAGTTTTTCTGACTTCGGCCGCTGCATTCCACGGTCTGCTCGGGTCGGAAGCTGGAACCAAGCGTCTCCAAATGTGTCTTGGCCGGCTGAAATCGCCGCCCCATCACTGGCTAAGCGTTACGGAGGCGCTGCCTAAGCGGACCGTCAGCGCCACCCACGTATTCTCCCGGCAAAACTCCTTGCGCTAGTACTATGACGACAGTTAACGCCGAGTGCGTTTGATAGCAGTATTCGCAATTGCATGATATGGTAGAAAATAAGTTGTTGACTGCTAGACTTGGGGAGGGTGACCCCGGAAGAGTCTTCTCGCGGAGTGTTCGCGGAGTTCTCCGTATGGGGAAGATTCAGGAGTCGGTGGATCGCCTCATCCCTCGCTACCAAATCAACCGGAATGTCTGGATGACAGTCGTCGATGTCTTTCCAGAATTCCCCACTCGGCCTGGACGGTTGCATCTGAACCACGCGGTGGACCTGCTTACGTTGGGTTCTGTTTCTGTCCTCGCATTATAAATAAGGAAGGCCAACTGCTCATCCCCAGATGTCCCGCATCCCCAACTTTTCTCTTCCATCTTTTCTCTTTTCTTTACACAGTTCAGCCTTGTCATTCCCAGACTGAACACCATGGGTCTTGAGTCAGAAGCCCACCATGGGGAGTCCATTACCCCGGCTCCCCGGCCTCAACAGTACTCCAGCCAGGAGTCTATTGAGAGCAAGAAGCCTGTCGATCTCGGCGTCGACACCCCTGTCCCGAAGCTTACACTTCGTGCCACTGTCATGGGACTGTTCGTCTCTATGGGTGGTCTGCTCTTTGGTTACGATACTGGTCAGATTTCTGGTTTCCAGGAAATGTCCAACTACCTCCAGCGCTATGGTGAACTGCAAGACGACGGATCATATGCTTTCAGCAACGTCCGCTCTGGTCTGATTGTCAGTCTTTTGTCCATTGGTACTCTCATCGGTGCTCTCTGCGGTGCCCCTCTTGCCGACTGGCTCGGCCGGAAGTGGTCCATCACTGTTTGGTGTATCATCCTCAACGTCGGTCTTATTGTTCAGATTTCTGCCCCTTCTGGCAACTGGGTCCAAGTCGTCCTCGGTCGTTGGGTCACTGGTCTTGGTGTTGGTGGTTGCTCCCTTGTTGTCCCCATGTACCAGGGTGAGAGTGCCCCGAAGAACGTCCGTGGTGCCATGATTTGTTCCTACCAGCTCTTCGTTACGCTCGGTATCTTCCTGGCCTACTGCATCAACCTGGGTACCGAGAACCTCCAAGGAACTGCCCAATGGCGTATTACCCTTGGTCTGACCTTCCTCTTCGCTCTTGTCCTTGGTGGAGGTATGGCCTTCTTCCCTGAGACTCCTCGTTTCGACTACCGCCACGGAAAAATCGACACCGCTCGCACCACAATGGCTCGTTTCTACGGTGTTCCCGAGAACCACAATGTCATCATTCGCGAGTTGGCTGAGATCCAAGCCCAGCTCGACGCCGAGTCTGACAGCCAGGTGTGGCACGAGTTCATCACTGCTCCCCGCATGTTCTACCGTATCGTCCTTGGTATTGTCCTTCAGGCTTTGCAACAGCTTACCGGTGCCAACTACTTCTTCTACTACGGAACCACCATCTTCCAGGGTGCTGGTATCTCCAACAGTTTCATCACCCAAGTCATTCTTGGTGCCGTCAACTTCGGAACTACCTTTGGTGGTCTGTACGTCGTTGAGAATTTTGGTCGTCGCAAGTCTCTTATGGTCGGCGCTACCATGATGTTCATCCTCTTCATGATCTTCGCCTCCATTGGCCACTTCATGCTCGATGTCGACAACCCTGAGAACACCCCCGGACCCGGCAAGGGCATGGTCGTCGTCGCCTGCTTCTTCGTCCTCTTCTACGCCACTACCTGGGGTCCCATCATCTGGTCTATCGTTGCCGAGCTCTTCCCCTCCAAGTACCGTGCCAAGGGTATGGCTCTGGCTACTGCCAGCAACTGGCTCTGGAACTTCCTCATTGGTAGGCCACCCACATCAACATTCTTGATCAACATCCGCTAACATTCTGACTATAGGTTTCTTCACCCCCTTCATCACCGGTGACATCGACTTCGCCTACGGCTACGTTTTCGCAGGCTGTCTCGCCTTCGGCATATTCGTCGTGTACTTCTTCGTCATCGAGGGCAAGGACCGTACCCTCGAGGAGCTCGACTGGATGTACGTCAACCGCGTCAAGCCCTGGGAAAGCAGCAAGTACGAGATCCCGACCATTGAGTACCACGATGACGCTCGTGGTGTGCGGAAGGAGTCGAAGTCTTACCACGCTGAGAACGCGTAAGGGGGACTTTGCTTTTGATTATACATACTTGCGTGACGATGAATGCTGTATATAGAGATAGACGATGATTGTTTGTTGCGGGCGCGGGTTGATCTCGTGCGTTAAGATACCACTTATCTATTTTTCTTTCTATTTCAATTTGCTTTTTTCCGTCGTAATCTTCGTAAATTTCGAGACCCGGAGACCATCTCTGCGACCGTAGCGCGAGCACAGGGAGGGACTGGCACAGTGAGAGGGCCGTCCCCCTACCCGCTTCCCACTGCTGCCACTGCCGAACATTCAAGTTTACCGGTCCGAACCGCATCGCTATCGGCATCAACCTCATATTCAAGTCCCGCCATTCTCAATAGCTTTCAGTCTTTTTGAATAAGCGAATTCACTACGCCCTTCGGGGGAGCCACTACTCAATCCCGTCTCCGCCATCTTTCAAGGCACATCCTGCTGGTCGCCCCCTGCTCGGTGTAATCAGCAGGCACTGTCTGAACCCACTCCACTCGGGTCCGGGTGCTCCTCGGCCCCCTCAGCATGAGCACCGCCTGGTGTCCCGTCAACGCGGTAGGCTTCTCGGCTGAGGAGGACGGCAATTCTCTCCGCAGAAGATCGAAGAGAGGCTGGGAATGACGAGACTCGTCGCGGCGCAAATGGCGGCGAACCATCAGATATCTGCGGGCGCATAGACGGGAGATATGGATACCTTCAGTGCCTGAGCGGACGGCGGACGGCGGACGGCAGGACTAGAACCGTGCCCTAACTATCAGCTCACAAAACCGCAGCTTGATGCCGCAACGATAAGTGAAACGTGGAGTTACTCCCCCAATGATCCCATCCATTCTGGAAATCGTCGTCAATAGAGATCGTCGTCGACCTGTTCACGTAAGTTGGAACAACGCCCCTCCTACCGATTTTAGTGACGAGGACGTAGTCACTAGGATCACGAGCTGGAGGCCTCCAGAGGTCTATATAAACCCGGTCCTTCCCCCGAGATCCTGCTCAATTTCTTCTTCTCTTTTTATTATCAGCAACAGACTTGGCCTCGGGCTTCGGCTCAGGCTCAGGCTCAGCTTGGGTCTGGGTCTGAGGGTTGAGTATTTCCAAGTCCTTTGCCTTGGTCTTGGTCTTCATCGGACTTATTTATCTGAAAATGGTTCTTCGACTGTGTCTTATGCAGGTCTTTGTTATTCATATGGCTCTAGTACTTGCATAAGTCATCCAGGGCCCTGGTGCATGGGATTTTACAAAAAGAATGTGAGGACCTGTGAAATCGACGCCGAAAATGACAGCTACTGAGGCCATAAACAGCCACATTTCCACCCGTAACACTCAAAGCGGTGTTTTAACCTCCCTACGTGCTTCGCACCACTATTCTGCACCCGCCAAGCGTTCTAGTTCCCTTGCTGTTGAATGCACGCTGAACCCTTGACCTCAGCGAGCTTCAGTACTTCCCATCCCGTCTTATTAAGTCTTGGCAAGTCCCATCTGCTCACCACAGCATTCATCACAACCGAATGTGACCTTGGTAGGGATAGATTTCGCGTCCGAATGCTTCGCCCACTTTGTAGCTAATCTTGTTACTTGGTTGCCTGGGAAGTTAGTCTTGCTCAGCCCTGCGGGGCGGGTTGATAAGGCAGGACAGGGTTACTTATCTATAAGTAGATTAGAAATAGCTATTTTATATGGAAAACAGCACATACGGACTACCCGGGAACTACGAACCAACCGGGATTTACGTTAAAAATATTGCTATAACATAGATCTATGCGATGTCCGCTGAGCTGCTGTTGGGAGCTCAGACGAGGCGGAACCAGAAAGGAAGATTGGAACGGACAAGGATCTTGTGTGTAGCTGTTAGCACGAATAATGGGAGTTGGAGCCGTGTGACCTGAGAAGTATGTTCGTGCATGGAAGGGGTAGAATGCGATGGTTGGTGATAATGAAATGAGGTCATGATTAAGCCGTTGAAACGGCTGGGATATTTGTGTGAGTAGGGATTGACAATGGCGGACTGGGGGATTTCATAGTGTGCCTTGACCAACAAAGCATTGAAACAATATATGGCTGGGATTTGAGACAACTGCGTTTGTTCGTACAGGAAGTGGGTGGCATAGAAACCCCGTCCGCTACATCTGGGTGGTGTCAAGTCAATTGACTACGACAATTGCCTTGCCACTGATCAATTTTCCAGCCACTGCCCCATTCCGTGCTCGAGGTTTCGAAAACAAAATAAACGGCTGGCTCATTTCTTTGACCCTCGCCAATTCATGCTTAGGTGCCTCTAATTCTGTCTCTATAACCTCATGCGCCACGACAAGGCCATGAACACAAAACCTGATTGTGCTAACCTTTGGGTCTGATAAATTGTCCCCCGTAGCAGGATGTGGCTCCATGGTATCGGGATCAAATGGTGCCCCGGGCTCGAATTGTATGACTTCGTAGCGTATGCCGTCTGGAGCAAGACACCGGGCTCGGAAGGAGAAAGTTTCACAAAAATGATGGTTCATCACTCTCGAAAGATCCGTTTGGCATGCTGCAATCCTTGCGGGGTCGAGGAGGGGGTCTAGGAGAGTCATTGCGTACAGCTGAAGCTCTTTCGCATGAGCGTTGATGAAGCACGCCTCAAAGTCCGAGTCATGATGTAACATATGCAACAAAGCAGCCTTGTGGAATGTCTCGGCAAAGTCGCTACCGGCTATTCGCAATTGATGGCCATATTAGCAGACAGCATGAGCAATTGGCCACCTATCAGCTCTAGATGCTGAGGGAGGCAGTGCTTACCAGTTTGCTGAACAGCCCTTTGATAGGCTCTGAGCATCAATCCTTCTGTGTGGACAGCTGTCCAGATTTCAGAGCAGAGAATTTGATCTCGGATGAGACGGAAAAGCATTGCCCGCAGAACCAAGTCGGGGTTTAATTGCAGGGTGTTGTTGTTTCCTACTGTGTTCTCAATCCAGCCCTTAAGATTTGTGTTCGCTTGGATTGCACGAGCGATTTTTCGTGGAGGATGCAAGCAGCTAGACAGCAGATCTGCAACTCGGATGACGCCTATCATGATAGCATTGAATGCATCTGCAATGACCACAGAATTTGTGGGCAAATCAATGTCTCGAATCTTGGAACGCAGAGCATCATGCTCGTAAGCCCTGCTGAGGCTTGATTCAAGGCCCTTGATCGTAGAGATCTGTGCCTCGATCACCTTTTCTTTCCTGCGCAATAAACTGTCTTCCTCGGCTGTACTTTTCATCTGTGTAGGTGATACCCGGACGGCGTTAGAGATCAGCCGGTCAATTGTCTTGTTCAACTCTGCTCTCAGATTATCCAAGCGCTTCACCTCCGTCTTAAGTCGTTGAACTTCCTGAGCTTCTGCAACAGCACGGAGATCAATTTCTATTCTCAAACGGGTTATTTGTCGTTTTAAAGAAGCCTGATCATCTGCACCGCTCTCCGCGTCTTCCGTCGGCTCTTGCGATGGCTGAGTCGAGGACACAGGAAAAGCTGATGTTCGATTTCGCTTTGCGTCATCTGGGAGGATATGCTCTTGCAATATACCAGCCTTTCGGAACTGCGACGGCTCCACGACCTCACCCGGCTGCAGCATGGCCCAGCCTAACATACTGCGGCTGCGGTGGGGGGTGGGAATGACCACTTCGACTGGAGCCCGTCTTTCAACATCACGAGAAGATGCGTTTGACATGTTCGCATCGAAAATGTGAGTAAGATACCAGGTATAAATTTGAAAGTCGAAGTAACTAATTGTCTTAGCAGATAGGCAGCAATAACAGAGCTTCACGGCCCATTGGTTAAAGGATGGGAAAGGGACAAGAATCGCCAACTCAGGGGACGATAGCTGTGAATGCGATGCGACCGCGGGCGCAGGGATAGGGACGTCACCTGGCGTCGTGCTGCCCTTGCCTAATGGAACCTAGTGTGCAGGCACCGAGGCTGACTTTCGATCTTAATTGGAATTCTAGCCGAGACTGCCTGGAAGGGCAGACTCGACGTGGCTGAGCGTGCCTGGACCGACAGAAATAAATCGTCCTTGCAACCCGCCCACCCGGTAGGAAGCCGCTTAAAAATTGCATTTCTTCCTTTGAGCGCTTGACCTGCTTATTTGCCTCCTTTCTTGGTGCCATGGCGAACCTGCGGGCTCTTCCATCACGCAAACGACGCAGGGCATCGACGATCATCGATCTAGATGTTGACTTACCAGGCTTCGAAGTAGTAGATGAAGGCTTGAACATGCTGGAGGCTTTCCCTAGCGAATTTTGGAGTCGGAGTCGAAGTCGAAGTCAAGGGAGCAGCCGGAGCGCGTGGACTCCGCGAGCCACAACCGGCACTGAGACGGGAACTTCCGCCCTCCCGTCCGAACCGCCCAGCGACCCCGAGCGATCCGCATCCGCTTGCATGTTTACCCCAGAGCCTCAACCGAACCAGCCACGAACCAAGTTCATCATCGGGGTTGACTACGGAACCACTTTCTCCTCCGTCTCCTACGTCAAACTTGACCCGACCGACACTCTGCATACTCTCCGCGGGGAGCAGATCATGTCCGTCATCGATTGGCCGGACACCCCAGCCCGCATGCTTCCAGAAGTACCCAGTGAGGGTTGGTACCTCAACGAAAGTTATTACTGGGGTTATGGTGCCCGCCAAGCTATTGTAGGCATTGAGGAAAACAACCTGAACTACAAGAATCGGATTATTCAGTATGCAAAGCTCCTGCTTCCAGGAAACCAAAGGGAAAATCGAGGCCCTCGTGAGGAGCTGAGGAGAACGCTGTTCAGAGCTCGCAAAGATGAGACTCAGGCAAATCAAGACTACCTCAGACAGCTGTTCAAACATACCAAGCACTTTCTTGAAACAAAAGCGGGGCTTAATGAGGAGTGCGAGGTCGAGCTGGTGTTCTGCGTGCCCGCCGGATGGCCGGCAAAAGCGATACGTACCTTACAGGAAATCATTATTGATCTAGCACAAGAGCAGAAACTCGGTATACTTGCGGCCCCGTTCGTTCTCAATGAACCCGAGGCTGCTGCCGCGTATATACTTGAGTCATGCGCGGAGAGCAAAAGTTTGTCGGTAAGTGGCTCGCTCAGTGTAAAGTTCTTATACTTATTGCCTGACGGTAGACAGGAGAAGTGTTTATAGTTTGCGATGTAGGTGGTGGGACTGTGGTAAAGCTACTTCACCCCCAAAGCAATGTCCAGCGTCGTAACGGAAAGGAAACAGGACGCGATCACGTATATGGTCGATCAAGAACAACCATTTCGGGTGAACGAAGTTGTAACCCCTACCGGTATGATGATACACTTATAAATTCCCATAAAACGATCTGACAACAAGCTAGGAAGCAATTGCGGCTCTGGCTACGCTAACCAAGCTCTCAAAGAGGAAGTCATACGCAGAATCAAGAGTACGGCATACGAGTCACTGAAGGGTCCATCTTTCGAGTACATCATTGAGCACGATCTCATGAGCAAGTTTGAATATGACATCAAGCGGAAATTTGATCCTGCAAACGGATTGGACGGACGGGAATCAATAGTTATGCACGGGCTCAAGCCCAATAAGAGCCTGGGATTTGGAAATTCGACCTTGTATATTGAGAGGTTCGTCAAATGGAGCCACCTGTACGTTGATAAGTGCTAATCGCTTACCAGACGAGATATTGCGGACCTTTTTGAACCGTGCTTGAAGGGCATAATCAAACTCATTCGCCAGCAGATCAACGCAGCGAAAGCTAGAAACCTGACGGTCCAGGTAGGTATTTTCAAGATATTCTAATTCCTTCTTTGTTCTGGGGATCTCTTTTTATGAAAGCTGATGTCCCGCAAACAGACAATTCTTCTAGTTGGGGGTTTCTCAGAAGCTCCAATCCTGCGATATCGCATAGAAGAGGAGTTCAATGATCTGAAGATTGTGTATCCTCCGGCCCACATGTAAGCTTTGGCCTCCCAGTACTTTTGTTCAATGGCTCATACCATTCTAGAGATAAATTCGTGATAGTTTCTCATGGAGCTGTTTTCCGCGCCTTCAACAAAGCAGACGGACCTAAGCGAATTGTGCAGTCGAATTTCGGGTTTCTCCAGTTTGAGTTATACAGCAACAAGGAGCATGCCCACCTCAGGGAATCTCGAAGACTCAACCACCAGGACGGAAAGTACTATGTACGTGTTTTGGACTGGGTGATCAAAAAGGTAATCCTCCTGTCTGGCAGCCTCTCCTGTGAAGAATCCTACCATGAGTCTAGGGCTGACAGACACAGAATTCGATTTTAAGCAAACAGCAGCAATTCCGGACTTGCAACTGGCAAACTTTCAAATTGGACGAAGAACTCATGATCTATCAACAAATCTGGGTGTCTGATTTCGACAACGCGCGTGATCACTATCAAAGCCACGACCCGTGTAATAGAGGTATATGCTTTTCTTGGCCTTCCCACTTCGTTCTGCCTGCATGACTGACTGGAAACTGTGTTACCACTGTAATAGGGGCGGAGATATTGGGCACATTCCAAATCGATCTGGAGCCAATCAAGAACGAGGGCCTACTAAAGCTTAAATCAGGGCCAATTGGAAAATTTTACGAAATTCACTACGAGCTTTGTATGGAAGTTAATGGAAGAAATCTCTCTGTGAAGCTGTTTTGTCCGCCCGGTGAAAGGTGCCGCGCGCAGACGCAGATTTGCATTGCAGCTGCATTCATCCCTGGCACGGATTAATCTACGCATGAAGATGATTATTCCTGGTAGCGGTTTTTGTCAAGATTGCGTCTCTGATAGCCACTGACTACATGCAGTCTTGCTAATTCCATGCAACTTCAACAATCCTCGTCCATTGGGTCCACTTCAGATTCTTCACCTGACGGTATCAGGATAGGCGAGTCCGGTGTCTGTCCAGGCCCTTCTGGCCGCTGTGGCTGTGACTCGAGGTCTTCAATCCAGTGCATCAGTAGACCGAGGCTGTCTGCTGCTCGCCAAAGCAGTCTTGCTCTCTTTAATCGATTTAGATACCCAGAGCAATCGCTGATCTGCAAATTAGAATTTAGCAGTAGGGTCGAGTAGTATAGCCCGCCCTCAGCTAGACCTTGAATTATACCCGGTATATCTGCAACAAATCCACCAAAGTCGTATCTTGATATAATGAAGAGGCAGAATCTTGCAGCCGGCATTGCGTTATTGCCTGGCAGGCTGAGACCGTCCACCAAAGCACATCCACGTCCATCGTGACAGATAGGATCCAGCCGTTGCCACAGGCATGGCTCGGCAGTATGAATAGCTAGAGATATTTTATCTCGCGAAGAAATGGCCCAGGCAGCTCGGTTGGTCAATGCATCACCAAGCGCCTTGTTAGATGCATCATGGAGGGCCACCACCGCAGCCAGGATAGACGGGACGCTGTCCAGCACGAAACCCACAAACGAGTCGCATGTATCACTTCTACCTAGCCGCCATTTTACAGGGATGCGGCCAGGGGTCCGAGAAACCGTGCTTGACATGCAGAGCATGTCGATCGCTGCTGTTAGATTGCCGACGATGGACTGTCGCTTGATCGAAGCGATGAACGGCTCGACCTGGGATGCGCCAACAGTGGGAGCGCTGCTGATCTGCTCTTGGAGTCCCTCCGGCATATGGAAGCTAGCGCTGCCGTGAGCTTGCAGTAGGAGGAGGCGAAGGGCGCGTTCGGAAACGGCAAGATACGTGAGTTGCTGGATAGGGGTCCAATCATCTGCCACATGGAACGAGATAGTGATTTTGACGTGGAAAGTCTGGTCATCTGCGCTATCGCTTGCTTGCGCGTTTGGTGCTCCTCCTCTCTCAGACCAGCAAGCCTGTATAAATGACAAAGTGTCTCCTGTGACTCGCCAGGAACCTTGCAGAGACTTTAGTATGCCCTGCAAAGATGCTTCCGAGGAGCTTTCTACATCCATGAAATCCCAAAACTCGTCCACATCCGTCTCGCTGATACAAAGTCCCAGGAACCGGGATTCGATATTCGAGGCATCCCGTACCACGCCGAGCGGAGGGCGAGTGACGTTCAGTGATGCAGAATCTGATGGATCAATCTGCAACCAGCTTAGTTCCTGCGAAGGTGATAGGCCGGATAACTGCGATGTCGGAAGTTGTGACTGGCTTGGATCCCCGGTCGAGAAGATATCGGGGTCGAAGACCTGCATTTCGCTACCTGCTAGCGTGCTCAATTCCTTTATGATGGTTGGTCTGTACCCATCACGCGCCCAGTCGAAGATGTAGTCCACTATCAGAAGTAGTTGCAGGGCGCTGCTATGTTTGCGGATGTTGCCCTGCCACAGGTCGAGGATACACTAGGGTGCGTAAAGTCTATCAACCTCACTGACTCTGGACCAAAATATATGCCCGAAGCTCGTTCAACTTACATATCTTTGAGAAGGGCCCGTGTCATCTATGAAGCTGCTTCTGACATACCAGTCTTCCCCGTGCCAGCCAAAAAACCACACCAACGGTCCCGTCAACCAGGAGGTCTCTTTTCCCGTAGCCGCACGCAGCTCATCCTGGATGGTTATTAATCTTCTTATGGTAAAGGCCGACTGCCTCTCGAGTCCTGCCGTGTCACCGATGGTATCTGACTTTGCCTCAACAAGAAGGAAAGGAAATAGTAGTGGCTTCCGGTCTCCCTTGAAAGGTGACGCTTCCAGGGTGTCGCGAACTGACTCCTGGCTGCCGTCCGCTGCTGTTCTTCGATATGGCGAATCCAGAAGTTCCTTGATGTTCTGCGTCTCGATCAATCCGTATACTCTATCTGGCTGTTCATAACGCTTTTTGGTCCTCTTTCCAGACCTGATGGGCAGAGGAGGGTTGTAGTGGATCGAGGTTTCTGCCCGATCGGAGAAGATCATGTTTACGCCGTGGAAGTCCCTAGTGTAGCATTTAGCAGCATTTTTTTAGATCAGGAGATTCTGTATCTCATCTCATACTGATTCGGCCCCAATGTCACTGAACACCGACAGGCCGTGCGCTTGCGCCTTCGCTCATCCAACGACAGCGCCTGCGCATCGCTCAACTCCACGTCCGCCTCGACCTCTGAGCGCCACAATCGGGCACGGCACGTCGGACACGACACCTCGACCGTAAATCGATTCAGAACTTCGTGTTCTAGCGAGAACCGCCAGCTGGATTCGTTCTTCCCTTCGGCCCCGCACCGCCTCGCAAGGTACGCCAATTTCACTGCTCTCTGCTTGATCTGCGCCCGCCAGGGCATCTCGTCCGAATTACTCGCCTCGAATGTACCGAACTTTAAGTCTCCCAGGTTGACGATGTGGTTGAAGAGGCGCCGCCGGGTCTCTGGCCAGTGGGCCGGCCAGCTCTCGGGCTCGATGGGGCCCAGGAACACGATGCCTTGCTGTTCCGCAAACCTGTCCCGGCTGCAGAAGTCTTCTGGTGGCATGGGCGGCATTTTGCTTTTAATGCTACCTTAGGTTTGACGTCGCTAGAGGCGACCATCGCTTAGGTTGGTAGAGGGAGCCTCACGCACGGCGACAGGCTCAGCCTCGAACCCCGCTGCATTTGGCCCTCTGGCACATGACCTACATGGGTACTCAGCAGCTACTAACCCCAATTGGAGATAGCGATGCTTTTTAGATAAGGAGAGGAGTATGGGGAATTTCAGTATATCTCTGCCTCTGTATATCGGATGACGAAGCCGGATATTCTCCGAATCAAAAAGTAACAGGATACACTTACCATCTTCCATTGCGGCTCTTTCTATCGATCCACCTTTACCTATTTAGTTTCCGCCCGCGAGCCCCGAACCCTCCGCCACGGCCCCAGAGCAGCGCTATATTGGAGGTTCGGACGAGCATCAGGGCCGGGCACTCGGCGGCGAATGGTTTTACCTGGACCGTGCGCCTCAGATTGGCTGACTTTCGCAGGACTTATGAAAGACCCACAGACACGGGAGGATTTGAGGACATCAAGCTCAACCAGGGTGCTGACGACATGAAAATCTTGCTGGTCGGTTGGGCGGCCATTGACGCTAAATTCGGCCCCCATTATGGAGCCCTTATTACGGACTCGAAAAGCGTGGCCGTTCGATTCCACATTCCGCTTGAGACGGCTCCACGACTTGACTATCATGCCCTTTGGGAGCTTCTGAATGCCTCCGACATGAAGAGAGACTTGGGTGCAATCCCTCATGTCAATGCTTGAGTATGCGGTTATGCTATCCTGTAATGCTGTCTTTGCTAGGGCCGCTGAGCACCCCAACAGAAGACGCAGTTGTGTGATTGCGCGCAGAGGGCCTTTCTTGATTGTTGTTCACAGGAATGGGTTTGCCCTGGTTAATGTGCTGCGCTGCCATGTCAGCAGTATGATTGCAGGCTTGCGGGCAGGAGTGTAGACATTGAAGGACATGGAAATGTGAGGTTTTGGGGGTAGTGGATGGTTCATTGGAAATGATAGGCATGAAGCTGGTAAAGTGCAGGGCAAAGGAAAGGAAGACAAAGGACCATTGTAAGAGACTTGGCGATCCATCCTGAAAGACAGGCAGAATGGGAAGCAAACTGTGGTGTTAAAGAGGCTGGTAAAAGTATCTGCGTTGCTTTTAACTTAAGACAGGTAAGGGTACTTATAACCCGTAGATCAAGCAACTGGTCCTTATTCCAAGACAAAAAGGAGAACATCCCTCAAACTCAGACCATCGCGGGTTGAGTTAATCCTGCATTCCCTGTCATATGTACGCCTTGGGTCTTGAAATGGCGTGTTGTATTTTGGCTAGTGCAAAGGGCCATTCCAAAGAAACAGGGCGCAGCCGCAATTTCCGAAGAGAAAAAAAGGGGGCGAATCAGGTGGGCGTCCTTCGAGTAGGTGAGACGATGGGTCGCGACCGGGCGGGTGCAGAATATGGGAGGGAGAATGAGGGAAAAAGAAGAAATTGGGAGGAGAGAGAGGCAGAACAGCGAAGACGGTTCTCTTATACTCAGGCCCCGGCGGACGGTGATGACATTACGGCGTATCGGGCGGCTATCCCGAAAGCGGCAAAACTAACCACAACAGGGAAATCACAGGTACTCGCTTTACTACAAAACTCAGCCCTTGAATGCATCACACACCCGCCGAGACCGGTTTGGTAGCATTTAGCTACAGATCACCGCATCGGCGGCACATCCAGCTAATCAAACGCATAATCCTCGGGCATGCAGCAGACCTTTGTTGGACTTCGTATCCACAATCCTCCCGTGGCATTAGCACGATACCGAACCTCCGACAAGACGGAGGTACCACACCACAAACGCAGGCTGCGATTGGCGGTCTCGGCTTTAGTTCGTGGAAGATTAATTTTTATGGCTGGTTCGTCCTGACCTTCTTGCGGGTAGGACATCCGACCTTCCTCTATCAGGTGGGGACCGCGTGAAAGCATCCATGACAGAATACATCGCGCGGTCCTGATATCCATCCGGGAATTCGACACCAAACTAGAAATCTAGAGAGTCTATTCGGTGCTCTATCGCCGAAGCCAAGCGCGAACTGCAGCGAGCCCGTACTATACGCACATCGCCCATGGGACACATCTGCGTTTGCGCTGAAACTATTAGACGTGGAACGCTTCATCTTCAGCACCTCCAAGTTCAGTGCAGTGATCATCTGAAGATGATGTTTGTTCGCTGCTACTCAAGCAAACCGTTCAAGCCCAACTTTTCTGGTATCCGACTGCGAGCGAATTATCGTCGATCTGGAAATGAGAAAAAGCCAGACCTCTCACCCCTTACGAGTTGCGCACAGCGCATCGAGCCTATAGCGTGCTTGCCACGTCGCTGAGGCAAGGTTGTTCTAACGGGGTGGAGGAACTCATGTGAGTGAAGCACGACTACAATAAACATGGTCCGGATGGATCCGACTTCCTGGAGCAGCCCAGTGACGCGAAAGGGACTCTTCTACGTGATGTTATCCCTTGCTTTGGGATTACTCCCTAAGCAATGAAACAAGTTTGGGATTGTCTGCTTCTCGCAACTACATCTAACGGTGTTACCACAAATGATATATGCCTAGATTGGAGCCGAGTAGATCTTATCGTAACATGGACTCGAGCTCCGGTAATGCCAATCCTCCAGACAATGGGATTCCCTCCGGGTATGATGAGGCGCTTAGGGTTGGGGAACACCTCGCCACTACATGCATCAGAGATATAGACAAGAACGAATGCCATCCGCCGCCAATCCCTCGAGGTGTGGGATATGCACGGCTTTCCCTGCAACATGGCACTTTCGGCAGGTGCTAGCTGATTATTCTGTCTCGAGGTTAGAAATGAACATTGTACCTGGCGGACGCACATCATTCACTATGCGCCGCAATAGAGTTAGGAGCACCGCCGCTACCTCTGAGTGACTGCCTGTCTTCCGTGGTTGCCAAAGCGTGATGACGCGGAACATCTGCCAATAGCCGGCGGGCATTTGCAAATGTCACAGTACAAGCAAATGAGATGGCTGTGAGTTGTCCACCTGTTCTTCCGTTGAAAGGACGAGCCAAGGCCGAACTATCAAGGAGTTCTAGATTACGCAATACTATCCAGTGTCTTTAATGGACAGTATCCGAACCCTTGAACTGTCCATCTGTCGATTACAAGCTCAACAATGTGCGTTTGCATCAGGGCACTGGAGAATCTCGCAGGGATTCCGAGGAACTGGAGGAAAACGATGAAGGGCTGGCAGTCTCGCCCGGCAAGAACAAATGCCCATGCCAGCCCCGGCATAAGTTTTGCCTTCTCTCGGTCACCAATCCCATATTTATTGGCTATCCATATTGACGAAAATAGATACTATAGTCTAACCTGAGATCCAGCATAGATTCAGGTAGATGTCGACTTGCAAAAAGCCCTGTAGCAATATCGGAGGCTAAAACGCAACTCAGATGTCTAGTAGACGGTCGACCAGTCATCTCAGATGGGGTTCAGGCCAGTCGGTGGGGAAAGCATCGGTGGCTAGGCTGTTAGACATTTAAAGAGGGAGATTGTGTTCCCTGAGCACTGGTCTTTCCTGCCAGTCTACCCCTTGAAAGCCCTTCTACTCCGATACTTGTACCTTCTTCAAATGGACATCAGCATCACTTATATCATCAATCATGGTCAGCGCACCATCAAGTAGATGGTGCACGTATTTCCAATGCCTTGGTTTCGATCTCACCAAGGGGTCTTGGAAGGGAGGATGCTTCGATAAACTTCATCGAAATCATGCAATATTGGACATCTGCAGGTTCTCCTGAGACCTTTACAAGGATGTACAAACAGCGGGTCAGGAGTTACAACTTCTCGATTGAACTGGTCGAACACATCTTCCACGACAAAAAAGCGACACCGGCGAAAAAACCACACTCAAGGACGAGCTGGTTTCTAAGCTTGAGGCTTGTGAACTCCAAGAATCTGATAGCTCCCAAAAACTTGAAGCTGGCGACAGTCCCAAATTTCCCTGAATCTGACCCGGTCACCGAGACAGCGGGGTATATATTGGACGTATTAGCTGCGAAAGCGAAGTTCGACAGTACGAAAGACGCCCTTAATTATGTCTACGTCTCTACATGCGGTACGCCGGTGTCATTTCAAGGTCACATCTCGGAAGCCGTACTACGGCTTCGTGAACTGGACTGGGCAAGTGAACTGGACTGGGCAAGTGATGAACCGTGAGGATTGCCTGCTATTCGCGGAGTTCGTTGACGAACTCACGGTCAAGAAAGAGGCTATGGAATTATTGGACAAGAACCTCAAACGGTACTCGGATCTCCTCCCGACCGTCATAGAATTTGCCGCTGAATATGTTAACGAGGCGTCGCAGGGCGTCTCCATACTAGGAGGATATGTTTTGTCACATAGCTTAATAACCATGACGATTAACCATGGCGCATCGAGACGGGAATATATACACCATAAACAGCGTAAATTAGTGGTGCTCGATCTAGTATTGAACTGGAACACCTTGAATTCAAAGTGTCACACATCTGACAGTTTGTTTTTCTCTCTGCATAGCGAAGTAATGCTGGGAGCAACGCAATTCGGGCTATCTATCTACTGTTGCTTACTTCATAGCCAGGTAAGCTAGCCCTAGCCCCTCCCCTGTTCATACCCGCCTTACGATCCACCATGCATACAACAACCACCCCCTCCTCTCCCCTCTCAAAATAAAAAATTTCTCTTGCAGCTGCTCGCCAAAAAATAAAAACATACAACAGCTGGGATTCGCATGTGGTCACCCACCATACTACTAACCAGCCGGCGTGTGGCTTAAGTACGGCTGAGCGGACGGGAAGCCCTGTTCTCCACACCCTGTGGTCGTATGTGCTAGATCACAATAAACTTGATTCTATATAATAGTTATCGTACAATCATTCAATGAGATCAGGGCGAGTGCACAACAGACAGGGTAAGATCCTCATTTTCGGCCCAGAATCTCCCATTCCCGAAGTCAGCTGAAAGCCCTTCTGAAGCCTTTTTTATCTGATTCAATCTCATGGCAGTTGTCCCGTGACGAATGGTTTTAATATGTCTATCCGAGAATACCCACGAGCCAGTTTTGACAAGATTTATGCGCCATGTCTATGGTGCCGAGCACAAGTGACTTCTGTTCTTTATCGTGGCACTCAAGGGAACGTTGGAACGTTATTGACGACATTTGCACATTGGGTACAAGGATACTCATTACCATACCATAAATATGTCCACTTGAGCTGCAGGGAATAAAACTATCCATTTCACCAGCTTCCATTGACAGTCCTCTTCAAACCACCATGTACACCAAGTCCCGTCGTATTGGCTTTCGGCTTGGAGGAAGGGCTTCATATAACTGAACGCTCTCCATGCTGCAACACTGGGCTCTCCCTGGGCAAGGCGTAGCGACACTGCCTTGGTGCTTAGAGATGTCACTGAAGAGAATTATATTTCGAGAGCGTGGCTGGCTGAAGCGGAGCGTGTCTTTTGGACACCTATGAAACGGTCCGCGTTACTGGTGCGTTGTCTGCTGATGAACTCTTTTTATTAATGCCTTTTAATGGTGGGCGGTTTGGTACTCTGTTCTCTTGACTGCACCTCCGCTGCTGTCTCTCTATGCACTATCTGGTTTAGGTTGGGATTTTGGACAATTTCTGTGATCGCAAATCATGATTTGTCCAGTTTCACCGTGATTCTGTCTCGGTCTTGTTATGATCATGTTAGCGGAGGTCTGGCCATTCCGGCCTCAAACTTTGAAGCGGGAAGGAGGGAGGTGGTTGGGGGAGTGAGAAACAGGTGTAAATAACGCAACAAAGATAGTTCCCGACGGGAGTCCTGAGGCCTGGGTCTACCTGCTGCATTACACCTTGAGTGTACCTAGGTAGTATTTATGTTGCTTCTTCGGCGCGAGTGTTAAAAGATTGGACTCGAAGCATTATCTGCCTTGCCCTTTTGTTCCTGCCCTACCCTACCCTATTCGTCTCGGAAGTGTAAGTATACATGGAAATCCAGGTAGATATATATCATCTTTATCGCGAGCAGAGAACCTGCTGAAGAAACTTGTTTATGGTCTCCCGCCGAGTACTGCCTCTTTGTCAGAGAAAAACAAGGTATGATAAGAATGGAAGCACATGAATACGTTCTTCGTCCCGGTCGTGACACTCGCCGGGGTTGTACTCGGTATGCCGAGTCCCGTTAATTGAGTTCAATAATAAAGTTTGATAAAAAAAAAACCCCCCGAACGGGGCCACTTTACAGAGCTTCCATATATAGATTCGCGGAGGAAACGGAAGAATAAAGGAGAGTAGAACGTGAGAAGAGTCGGGCCACCAGAATCATACAGCAAGTTTCCAAGTGGACCTTCCGTATCACAGATTTTAGGTACTTAGTCTACGGAGGTGTGCACCAAAAGTCTTCGCCGCGCTAGTAATGGCGCTAGTGAAAGAATGTATCGGACCATAGCGATGCTTGTAAATTACTATGGCCACCAATGTTACGGACCATTCTTAACTTAATGCTTTACTTCTGCTTGATAAATTAACTAAATAAGGAAAATGAAGCTATTTAGAGACCTCGGGTGGCCATGAAGCAAGATCTTCGCGCGTAGAGAGCTAACCTTTCAGCCGCTTGCCCTTCCAACTCCGCGTATCTTGGTCCTCGCGGCCTTCCTTGTATTTATTACCCCCTTTATTTTAAATAACTTCCTGTATATGTCTTATAAGCCTTTTAATCCAGTGTTAAATTTATTCCTGAGGCAGC